>NC_081394.1:8983311-9100811 GCF_030684315.1 Stegostoma tigrinum | reverse complement strand
TTAGTGTGCATTGCAGAATGTGTATCTGAGTGTTGCTGTATGTGTGTTTATGTGCACTGCAGAATGTGTATCTGAATGCTGCTGTGTGTGTAGGTGTGTATGTATTTCAGAATGTGTATCTGTATGCTGCTGTATGTGTGTGTGTTTATGCGCATTGCAGAATGTGTATCTGAATGCTGCTGTATGTGTGTGTCTGTGTGTGTTACTGTGTACATCAGTACTTTGTCAGATCACAAACCAGGGGTGCTGAGGCCAAAAACTGTCTCCATCACAGTGAGCTGTGAGCTGTGGGTGATAGCAGCAAACAGAGTGTAGATTTTGCGCCTTGGTTTAGTGAGATATCGCTCAGAGGTTACAGCAAGCCCTGATATCCACAGGATCCCCTGGGAGCTGGGCAGGAAGACCCTGTGAGATATTTGACAGGTTTTCAGGCTGATACAGATGGCAGCTGTACTGAAAGAGGAACTGAAACTAAGCAGGACAATGGAGCGGGGATCTGAACTCACTTTCCAGTTTTGTGAGCTCAGTCATGAACGTTCTGACTTTGGATTTTGAATTGGTGGGAGTCAGTCTCAATCCAGAAGTGTCAGCCTTGTAGTACAGACCGACACTGCTGGTATCAGTATGGAGAGTCAGTGCTGAGGGAGCAGGTGCTGTCGGAGGGTCAGTGCTGAGGGAGCGGGCGCTGTCGGAGGGTCAGTGCTGAGGGAGCGGGCACTGTGGGAGGGTCAATGCTGAGGGAGCGGGCGCTGTCGGAGGGTCAGTGCTGAGGGAGCGGGCGCTGTCGGAGGGTCAGTGCTGAGGGAGCGGGCGCTGTCGGAGGGTCAGCGCTGAGGGAGCGGGCACTGTCGGATGGTCAGCCCTGAGGGAGCGCCACACTGTCAGAGGGTCAGTGCTGAGGGAGCACCACACTGTCGGAGGGTCAGTGCTGAGGGAGCGCCGCACTGTCGGAGTGTCAGTACTGAGGGAGTGGGCACTGTCGGAGGGTCAGTGCTGAGGGAGCGCTGCACTGTTGGAGGATCAGTGCTGAGGGAGCTCCGTGCTGTCGAAGGGTCAGTGCTGAGGGAGCGCTGCATAGTTGGAGGGTCAGTGCTGAGGGAGTGGGCACTGTCGGAGGGTCAGTGCTGAGGGAGTGTTGCACTGTCGGAGGGTCAGTGCTGAGGGAGTGGGCACTGTCGGAGGGTCAGTGCTGAGGGAGTGGGCACCGTCGGAGGGTCATTGCTGAGGGAGTGGGCACTGTCCGTGGGTCAGTATGGAGGGAACACACACACAAACACACACACACACAAACACAGACAGCATATCTTTCCTTCGATGAGGGATACACAACAGTTCAAAACATTATTCGTGTGGTCTTGTGTATACACAGACAAAGAAGTGCTGAGATATACCTGTTGGAGCTGAGGAGACAAAAGGGAATCGCGGAGAAAGTGGGAGCAGGACACTGAGTTGGGTGATCAATCCCATTAAATGGTGGACCAGGCTTGAAGGGCTGAATGTTCCACTTCTGCTCCTATTCCCTACATTTCTACTTCAGCAAACCCTTGTGAAGACGGCCCACGGGAGCTGCCTTTCCAGCTTTTCAGCCCGCCTGGTTGATTTTTGTGTGTGTTTGTGAGTGTGTGTTTGTATGTATGTCCATATGCATGTATGTTTGTGTCTATACACACGTGTGTGTGAATGTGTATGTGTTTGTGCGAGTGTGTTTGAGAGTGGTGTACGATTGTGTTAGTGAATACGTGTGTGTGAGTGTGTGCGTGAGTGTGTGTATATGTGAATTGGCCATGGATGTATGTGTGTGTGTGTTTGTGTGTGGGTATGTGTGTATGTGTTTGTGTGTTCGCATGTGTGTGTATGTGTGTTTGTGTTTGTGTGTGTGTGTGTTTGTGTGTGTCTGTGTGTGTATGTTTGTGTGTGTGTGTAGGTGTGTGTTTGTGTGTGTGTGTGAGTGTGAGTGTATGCTTGTGAGAGAGTCTTTGTGTGTGTTTGTGTGTGTGAGTGTGTTTGTGTCTATGTGTGAGTGTGAGTTTGTGTGTGAGTGTGTGTGTCTGTGAGTGTGTGTATTGTGTTTGTGTGTGTGTGTGAGCGTGCATGTGTGTTAGACTGAGTGAGGGTGTGTGTGTATGTGGGAGTACGTGTGATATGTGTATATATGCACGTGAGTGTGTGTGTGTCTCTGTGTGTGTGTCTGTGAATGTGTATATGTGAGAGTGTGTGTGAGAGATCCTGTGTGTGTGTTTGTGTGCGAGTGTGTGTGTCTATATGAGTGTGTGTGTATTTATGTAACTGTGTGATGTGACTGTGTGTAAGATGTGTGTGTGCACGTGTGCATGTATGTGTGAGCACATGCATGTGCACGTGAGAGTGTGTGTGGGCTGTGTGTATATGTATGTGAGTGAGTTTGAGTGTGCGTGCATGTGTGTTAGACTGAATGAGAGTGTGTGTGTATGTGTATATGTGCATGTGAGTGTGTGTCTGTGAATGTGTATACGTGAGAGTGTGTGTGAGAGATCCTGTTTGTGTGAGTGAGTGTCTATATGTGTATGTATTTATGTGTATGTGAGTGTGTGTGTGATGTGTGTCTGTATGTGTATGTGTGTGTTTATGTAACTGTGTGATGTGTGTGTGTGTATGTGTGTGTGTGAGAGTGAGTGGGGTGTGTGTATATATGTATGTGCGTGACTGTGCGTGTCAATGGTGTATGTCTGATGTGAGTGTATGTGTGATGTGAGTGTGCGTATGTGTACGTGAGTGTGTGTGTGATATGTGTGTGCATTATGCATGTGTGTACATGTGAGTGTATGTGTGTGCACGTGCATGTGATGTGAGTGTGTGTGTATATGCGTATGTCTGTGTGTTTGTGTGTGTGTGTTGTGAGTGTGTGTGCGCACATGTGTGGTGTATGTGTGATGTGAGTGTGTGTATGTGTATGAGAGTGTGTGTGCATTGTGAGTCTGTGCTCCCATGAATGTGTATGAGTGTGTGTGTTTGAGAGAGAGTGTGTCTGAGTGAGTGTGTGTGTGTGTGTGTGTCTGAGTGTGTGTGTGTGTGTGTGTGTGTGTGTTTGAGAGAGTGTGAGTGCTCACGTGAGAGTGTGTGTGTGTGTGTGTTAGTGTGTGAGTGAGTGCTCACGTGAGTGTGTGTGTGTGCATGTGTGAGTGAGTGTGTGTGTGAGTGCGTGAGTGTGAGAGCGTGTGAAGGAGAGAGAGAGGACAAAAGAAGGAGAGGCAGGTTTGTGTTCACAGGCATTTCCAAAGGCCTGCCGTCTCACAGATCGGTGTCAAACACCCATCTTAAAAACCTGAGAGCCGGTTGCAAAACAGCTTTCACTTTCCAGCCCCTGGATACCCGACGCAAACTTGTGTCTGAGACGTGTCAAACTCACCTTCTTCAAAGGAGCAAAAGCAGAAATTGTTGGAAAAGCTCAGCAGGTCTGGCAGCACCTGTGAAGAGAAAACCAGAGTGTAATGTTTCGGGTCTGGTGACGCTTCCTCACGGGTGTGCGTGTATGCCCCTCTTCCTTCCAGACCTGCTGAGGTTTACCAGAAACTTCTGGTTTTGTTCCCATTTTAGAGCATCTGCAGCTCTTTCGGTTTTTGCCTTCTCCAAAGGCTGTATGGCTCATGAATGAAAAATATTCAGCCCCAGGTCAAACAGTGAAAACGGAGCCTAATGAATCTCAGCAATGAAGCCATGTTTGCACCTCTCAGTTTGCCTTTCGAAATAGGCAGCTATTTACAGTGTGAGCTATCGGTTTCTGTGCTGTTTGACTAGTGGGTGATATTGACCACTATTCTACGCTTCCAGTGGTGCCCAGAAATTTTTCCATACCTTCGGTTCGAGCAGAGCTCGGAAACTCTTTCCAACTGCAGTGCAACGTCAGTTCTGGAGAGGATGTCACCTGGGAGATGAGGAACTACAACAGCTCGACCTGGGAAACGCTTGACTCCAAGGAACCCCTGTACCGTTGGGAGAAAGTGAATGAGAAGGACCTGGGCATTTACCGTTGCCAGAACAAGGTGACGGGAAAAGTATCCTGCAGCGTTGGACTCCGGGTTTACAGTGAGTGTCCCGGTCCCTGTGGAGGCATTGGGTTGAGAGTTGAAGAGGTAGGATTTCGGGGTGGGGGGTTGTTGTTGGGAGTGTATAAGAGGCACGGAGAAGTGGTCTGAGTGGGTCTCGACAAACCCAACTCCACCCTTTCTGGATGGAAACTGGTTTTCCAGCACCAAGCATGGGTTGCTGGAAATCACGCCTTCGCCCCACCTTCTGGGCTTGCCAAATCATCGGGAATGACCAGCAAGCCTCCCAAACCCATCTACACACCAGTTGTCTCCCTCTGTAGTTGGGTGGGGGGGGGGAAGCGGGAGTGATGAACGTGTGGTGGCTTGGTGGGTGGGCACTGGGTTTGCTCTGGGGCATGGGCAGGTATTGGGACTGGTTACATATTGCTGGGTGGGTACTGGATGGGAGAGTCAGTGGTTAAACAGCTCCACACAGGCTGCTATCCCATCATCATGTCCCCCTTTATTTACACAGGGCACGTCCTTGACACTGACCCCAACTCCCTTAGACCCAACTCTCAGAGTGAGGAGAACCAACATTTCTGTTTATATCTGTCAACCAGGGCTTCCTGATTGGACCAGGTTAACAGCCAGGGCTCCTGATTGGGGCAGATTAACAGGCAGGGCTCCCTCATTGGTCCAGGTTAACAGCCAGGGCTCCCTGTTTGGGCTCAGGGTAACAGTCAGTGCTCCCTGATTGGGCCAAGGTTAGCATCCAGAGCTTCCTGATTGGATCAAGGGTGACAGCCAAGGCTCCCTGATTGGGCCAGGTTAACAGTCCCAATCAGGGAACTCATACTCAACGAGGTCCACCTGACTGACCTCAATACAATCACTGCAGATGGGCTTTGGGTGTGTATTGGGTGAGGGTGTGGTGGGGCTGTGGAGTGTTGTTTAGATGGGTATTTGGGTGACTAGAGTGGCTCAAATAGCAGCTCCCAATTGCCACTGAGGACGGGGACCAGCACCTTACATTTCACACATTCCTGTTGCTTCCCAATCTCTCTCCTATCCAGAATCACATCGCAAGTTCTTCAATATCAGGGAATCGCAGAAGAACATCATCCTCATGGTGGAAGGCATACTCCTCCTCAGTCTGGTTGTCATCCCAGGGACAATTCTGCTTCGAGAGGTGAGACCATATGATGTAGGAGCAGAATTAGGTCATCTAGTCCATGAACCCATTCAGTCCCGGGTGATCTATTTCTTAACCCCCATTCTCCTGCTTTCTCCCTGTAATCCTTTACTATGAAGAATCTGTTTATCTCTGTCTTAAAAACACTCAGTGACTTGACCTCTATAGCCCTTTATGGCAATGATTTCCCCAGATTCACCTCCGTCTGGATGAAGAAATTCCTCCTCATCTCAGCTCTGAAGGGTCATCCTTTCACTCTTGCCCTTGTGTCCTGGTTTGTCCAACTAGTGAAAACGTTTTTCTCCACATTCACCCTACCCAGACCTGTCAGCATTCTGTGAGTTTCGATGAGATTCCCCCCTCATCCTTCTAAACTCTGAATATAGGCCCAAGAGTCCTCAAATGCTCCTCATATGACAGGCCCTTCACCCCGGGGTCATTCTCATGAACCTCCCCTGTACCCCTTCCAAGGCCAGAAAATCCTTCCTTAAACATGGGGTCCGCTATAGCTCGCAATGTCCCAAGTGCAATCTGAGCAGAGCTTTACGTGGCCTCAGCAGTACATTTCTGCTGTTGTAGTCTAATCCTCTCGAAATAAAAGCTAATGTCGCATCGACCTTCCTACCCGCTGACTGAGCCTGCATGTTAATCTAAAGAGAATCTTGAATTCTAAGTCCTTTTGTGTTTCGGATTTCCAAAGCCTTTCCCATTTAGAAAATAGACTATGCCTGCATTCTTCGTAGCAGAGTACATAACCTCACAATTTTCCCACATCACATTCCATCTGCCACTTAGAACATAGAACAAAGAACGGTACAGCACAGTACGAAATTTTACCCTAAATCTAAGGTCTATCTAACCTCCACCCCTACCTTACAGTATCATCCATATACCTATCTAATAGCTGCTTAAATGCCCCGAATGAGGCCGACTCCACTACCGTCTCCGAGTAAAGAACCTACCTCTGATGTCTCCCCATATCTACCTCTACTCACTATGTCCCCTCATACCAGCTACCTCCACCCTCAGGAAGAGGGTGCCTACCCTCCTCACCTGTTCAAGTCCTTCTGCAGCCTCCCTGCCTCCTCAACCCTTTCTGTCCCTCTACCTATCTCTCAGTCATCTGCAAATCCAGCAACAATGCCCTCATTTCCTTCATCTGGATTGTGAATGTGTGGTGTGAATAGTAATGATCCCAACACTGAGCTCTTTATTGATGTTTTTAATTTCAGTCATCACTCGAGGGTTAGAAATGATAGTGTGTGCGGTGGTATGCTCCTCCTGTGAGACGTGGGATATCTGGGACTGTTGGAACATCCTTGCCAATTACATCTTGTTATGGAATAGATTGAAATATATCAAGGAGATAGCCTAGAACCTAGATTTCTTAAACTTTAATTGAAAGATTTGTGAAAGGTGCTGTGCTCCAGATATAATTCAATTGTGCCACCACCAGGCTTTAAGCAAAACACACTTTATTATTACAGCACAGCTAAAATACAAACAAAACCAATGGCATAACTTTATCTCTGTTGAAATATTTAATAAACTAATACATAACAACTACTAGTCATCAACTGTTCCAATATAGCAGTATCTCATAAACATGCCCCTTGGCAAAGGCAATTTCAACAAAACAGATTTTCCTCACGAGCTATCTCCTCTCCAGTCCAGGAGAAAGGAAAACTGAAAGAAACAATCTAGCAGCAGGGAGAGAGGACTCAATGATTTTCTTTTTGCTGCAGCAGAGAGAGAGCTGTATCTATCAGCTTCAACAACTAACTTCCAAATCCCAACTGAAAGCAAAACTGAAACCTTGGGCCTGAGTGAGCGCTCACCCAAGTTTCTTTTGTCTCATTTGCAAAAAAAAAACAACTGCTCAGGGCCCTCAAGGCTGCTTACCCCCCGCTTCTGAAGCAGACACTCTGGTGCCGCTCTGACAACAGTGCTCTGCAAGAGCCCAGAGCAACTCTCTCTTAAAGGCACAGCGACATCGCAACTTGCTGGTAGTGTGCCCACATTGCAGCCCCTGCCAGCCCATACAAATTGGTTAAAGCAGCAGTTGGACACATTCAGGAATAAGCAGGAGGCAGAAGGCATCACAGTTATATATATATCTCGAGATTGATGTGAAAATGGATCTCTTTGCCCTTTGCCTCAGAGACCTCCAAGATAATATTCTGGTCCAGGTTCCGCACCGTGGAGCATGATGGGATGTGTTCATGTTTCTTCTTACGGAAAGTGCGCAAGGTATAGCTCGGTACTCAGCAGCCTGAAGGAAGAAGATGACTCAGTAACGCCATCTCAGTCTGATATCCTGAGGATTGACAAATGCTTTTATACCAGATTGTACGACACAAAGCCCACACCCAGAGCGGCCTTTCAGTTGTTCCTGTCCTCTATCATTGAGTTCTGAGATGATAGCCCATGGGAGAGCTGGGCCAGACGTTATCTCTGGATGAGCTGACCAAGGGCCTCGAGTCCTTGGAAAGGAATAAAACTCTCGGAAGCAAAGGCTTCCCAACCGAGTTATATTCGACTCTGTGGGACCTGATTGGCCAGGACCTGCTGGAGGTGTGTGACAATATGCTTCTGGCAGGTACCGTGAGTGAATCCATGAGGAATCATCACCCTCATCTACAAGTGGAAGGGAGAAAGGGAGGAAATCAGAACTTGGTGACCAATTTCACTACTGAATGCGGACTGCAAAATCCTATCTAAGGTCATTGCCCACTGGATCAGGGCTGCTGTGGGATTAATGATCTACCTCACCCAAACATGTGCCGTACTGGGCAGGACAATGTCTGAGAACCTCACATTCCTCAGGGATATGAGCACCTTCATCCAGGACAGGGATGTTGGACACACCTGCCTCATCAGCCTGGACCAGGAGAAGGCCTTCGGCAGGATATCGCATGCTCCCATGCAGTCTCAATCAAAGGGTGGGAATCAAAAAGCTTCCCGATCAAATTGAGGGTCAGGCAGGCCTCTCTCTCCTGCCTCGTTTATGCGTTGTGTGGAGCCCTTTGCTGAGTCCATTAGGAAGGGTGTGAGCCTGGGAGGGGCGACTATTCCAGGCAGCAGAGGCCTGCAGATCAAAGACCCCCCCCGTACGTGGATGATGTCACCATTTTGTGCTCAGATCCGCTGTCAATGCGCAGACTCATGAGGATCTGCAACCAGTTCGAACTGGCCTTGGGAGCCTAGGTAAACCGAGGCAAGAGTGAGGCCGTTTCTTTGGGAACTGGGCCGGCCGATTCTTCATCACCTTCAGCATCAGGACAGATTACCCGAAGGTGATGTGAGTATGGTTTGGAGGGGCTGAGGTGTGCACAAAATCTTGGGAGGAGCGTATTACCATAGTTAGGCAGAAACTGGGCTTTTGGGCAGAAACCCAAGCTGTGTGGCACTCTCTCTGTTATTGTTCATGATGCAGTTCTGGCCCATTCCCAGACCCTGTGCCTTTGCAATTGCACAAGCCGTCTTCCCTGTTCTAAGGTGGATTGCAGGGACTCCATATACCAAACTCTGGATAAGGTGGGTTGGATTAACGTACCCAACTCTGGATAAAGTGGGATGGAGTAACGTACCCAACTCTGGATAAGGTGGGATGGAGTAACGTACCCAACTCTGGATAAGGTAGGATGGAGTAACGTACCCAAATCTGGATAAAGTGGGATGGAGTAACGTACCCAACTCTGGATAAGGTAGGATGGAGTAACGTACCCAACTCTGGATAAAGTGGGATGGATTAACGTACCCAACTCTGGATAAGGTGGGATGGAGTAACGTACCCAACTCTGGATAAGGTGGGATGGAGTAACGTACCCAACTCTGGATATGGTGGGATGGATTAATATTCCAAACTCTGCCCTCGTCCTAATGACCACCTTTATTTGTGGCTGCATCAAGCCTTGCATAGACCCTCGGCACGCAGACGCCAAGCGTTACTAACATATTGTGTTCTACCTATCCCCAGTGTTGCAAAGGATGGGACTCAGCTCACTGCTGCAGGATGTTCCAAGAAGTTGGACCGTCCTTTGCTGAGAAATTCGCAAAGAAAAGCACTTTTGACCTCAAGGAAGTGGTCAGCATGTAGTATCCTCGAGACCCTGAGGGAAAAGGAGGGGTGGATCCCGTCGTGTGTTACCCTGAGCAGACCTGTCAAAGCCATTTGGCAGATTGCCTCATCACCAGAACTTTCCAACAAGCACCAAGGCATCGCTTGGCTTGTAGTGAGAAGGGCACTCCCTGTCAGATCCTTTGTGCATGCCCGGATGCTCTGCGGCACCTCATGGTCCCCTCGGAGTGGCAATGGTCGGGTTCAGACTGTCAAAGGAACCCTGGAGAAACGTGCAACAGTTGAACCGAGCACCTCCAAGAGCTGCGGCTCTGTGCTCTGTTGCCTGCTTCCTGTGACGCGCACAGAGACAAAACATCGACTGCGCCCGGACGGCCATCAACTTGGTGAAAGGGGCTCTCTGGGTCTCCCCGAAATATGTCGGCCTTCCATAATGAGGAGATGACCCCATCTGAGTGTTGCAGACTGGCACATTCCAAGGTCTGGGCCTACGTGCTGAGGGACCCACTAAAGCCTGGGCATAGCTGCCCGCCAAGATGCATTGGGGGAAGACCACCATCTGAGGTCTTTCTGCCAGAATACAACGAGGGGCCCAGAGTCCTGATGAATCTGAAACATCAACTTTCCTTCCCCTCTGATGCTGCCTGACCTGCTGTGTTCCTCCAGCTCCACACTGTACTTACAATGGGGGTCCATTCGCTTATTGAACTCTTCCAGTACCTCTAATATGTGTAAATATAGCCTTGCATCAGTAAGGAGTGCCTCAGGTTTGTTTGTTCTTCATATGTAATGACAATGTACAGAACCAAACTGCTTTGGCGTTTGTTTTTTTACCCCTGGAGCGTAGGAGACAGATGGGTAACCTTATCGAGGTCTATAAAATCACGAGGGGTAGAGATATGGTAGACAGCCGACAGCTTGGAAGGGGAGTCCAAAGCTAAATGGCGTAGGTTTAAGGTGAGAAGGCAAGAGGTACAGAAGGGTCCAGAGGGGCAATTGTTTCACACAGAGGGTGGTAAATATCTGGAGTGGGCTGCCAGATGCAGTGGTGGAGGTGAGTACAATTTTGTCATTTTAAGAAACATTTGGACAGGGGCATGGATGGGATAGGTAGGGAGGGATATGGACCAAACACGAGCAAATGAGACTAGATTAATTGTGAAAACTGGGTGGTATGGACAGGTTGGTCCGAAGGGCCTGTTTCCATGCTGTAAGCATCTATATCTATGTTTATATATAAAGATTTTTATGGATAAAGTATATTTTTGAAGTCAAATAAAAAAGGAAAGCTTCAAAGACAGGAGTTTCAGAGACTCGAATCCCTATATTGTGGAAACAGGCCATTTGGCCCAAAACCCCTTCAAAGAGCATACCAATGGGCAAAGGCCCATTCCGCTAATTCCCCAGGCCTAGCTCAAACATCCCTGGGCACTACGGGCAATTTAGCATGGCCAGCCAATCCACCTACTCTGTGCATCTTCGGGCTGTTGGAGGAAACCCACATGGACACCGGGAGAATGTGCAGACTCCACACAGACAGTTGCCCGAGGTGTGGGATTGAATGCAGGTCCCTGGCGCCATGAGGCATCAGTGCTAACCACTGAGCCAAATTGTGGCCATACGCTAAGTTGAGGCAGATAGATCAGGATCAACAGACAGTCAGTGCAGAGGACCCCAGTGGCTATCTCCCCCTCAAACAAGTATACTATTTTGGACTTTCTTTTAAATTCATTCAGGGCAGGAGGATGCTTGCTAGGCCAGCGTTTATTGCTTAGAGTTCTTTGCACAAGTGCACAGAGTGTAAGGAACAAATAAAATGAGCTGCTGGCACAAATTCAAGTCAGAAACTGTGATATGATCAGATGGGCCAAGGGGTGGTGGATGGAGTTTAAATTAGACAAGTGCGAGGCGCTGCATTTTAGAAAGGCACATCAAGGCCAGACTTATACACTTAACAAAAATGTCCTGGGGAGTGTTGTTGAACAAAGAGACCTTGGAGTGTAGGTTTATAGTTCCTTGGAAGTAGAGTCGCAGGTTGCTAGGATAATGAAGAAGGTGTTTGCTCTACTTGTCTTTATTGGTCAGTGCATTGAGTACAGGAGTCGGGAAGGTCAACTTGCGGCTGTACAAGACATTGGTTAGGGCCACTTTTGGAATACTGTGTTCAATTCCGGCCTCCCTGGTTTAGGACGGGTTTTGTAAAACTTTAAAGGGTTCAGAAAAGATTGGTAAGGATGTTGCCGGGGTTGGGGGGTTTGAGTTGCGGTGAGGATCTGAATAGGCTGGGGTTATTTTCCCTGGAGCGTCGGAGGCTGAGGGGTGACCTGATAGAGGTTTCTAAAATCATGAGGGGCATGGATAGGCTAAATGGCCAAGGTAAAAATCGAAAGAGCTGCGGGTGCTGTAAACCAGAAGTTGCTGGAAAAGCTCAGCAGGTCTGGCAGCATCTGTGGAGAGAAAGCAGAGTTAATGGTTCGGGTCGAGTGATCCTTCCTCAGATGCTGCCAGACCTGCCAAGCTTTTTATTTATAAATACCCAAGGTCTTTTCCCTGGATAGGGGAATCCAAAAAAAAATCTCTGTATGGAATGAGCTGCCAGAGGAAGTGGTGGGGGCTGGTACAGTTACAACATTTAAAAGGCACCTGGATGGGGACATGGATAGGAAGAGTTTAGAGCAAGATAGGCCAAATGCTGGCAAATGGGACTGGATTAATTTAGGATATCTGGTAGGCATTGACGTGTTGGACTGAAAGCTTTGTTTCCATGTGTACTTCTCTATGACTCCATACAGGAGAGACATGGCTGCAGAATGTTCAGGACTGGGAATGAAATATACCAGGATATAAGGTTTAAGGGGGGAACAGAAGAAAAAAATTGGCAGAGGGAGGGTGAAGTAGCATTATTGGCTAGAAACAGAATCACATCTATGGTGAGGAAGGATGATAATGAGGGGAAAACACCTTGTGGAGATTTTATGGAAGGAAATGAGGAAATATAAAAGAACAAAAATCACAATGGGGGCCGTACACAGACTGCCTGGTAGCAGCTCAGAAATGTTGTTCACTTGCTGAAATGAGGCAAATATTTAGCAAAGGCAGAATTGTATTAATGCGGGATTTTAATCTTTTTATAGCATGTCCAGGATAGTTTCCTACAGCATACGTCTTGGATATCACATGAGGACAAGCAATATTGGATCTAACGATGAGCAATGAACCTTATTTAATTAGTGATCGGGTTCATGAGCATTTGCCAAATAGTGATCATAACATAGTCGAGCTTCATGTAGGATTTGTAAGAGATCAGCAAGGATAGGGGTAACTGACCACCTTGAAAAATTTAACTTAATTAGGGAGAGTCAGCATGGATTCATGAAGGGTAGGTGACGCCTGGCAAACCTCATTTTTGAAGAGGTGGCAAAGATAGTGGACAGAGGTAAGTCAGTGGATGTTGTCTATATGGACTTGTAGAAGATTTTTGTGAAGCCCCACACAAGGGAATGTTAGCCGCATGGGAAGCCCATGGAACCGAGGGAAAATTACTGCAGTGGTTGGGAAATTGATGGAGTGGCAGGAATCAGAGAGCTGGGTTAGAACTCACGTTGGCAGCACATGGGAAGTAATGTCCCACAGGGGTCTGGACTGGGGCCTCAATTGTTCATAATATTCATTAATAACTTGGATAATGGCATAAAAAAATCAACTATCCAAATTTGCCAACATCACCAAATTGGGCAGCATTGTAGACAGTGTTGATAGCAGTGAAAATGACACCAGGATATTTATAGATAGGTAAATCGGCAAAACTGTCGCAGATGGAATTTAATATAAGCAGGTGTGAGGTTATCCATTTTGGACCAACAATAGGATGGATAGGGTATTTTTCAGAAGGTTCAAAGTTAAATGAAGTGGACATCCAATGAGGTTTGGGGGTACAGGTGCATAGCTTTTTAAAATTTTGGCATGGTGTCTCAATGGTTAATGCTGCTGCCTCACGGTGCCAGGGATCAGGGTTCGATTCCAGCCTCGGGCGACTATCTGTGCACAGTTTGCACATTCTCCCCTGTGTCTGCGTGGGTTTCCTCCAAAGATGTGCAGGGTAGGTGGATTGGCCATGCTAAATTGCTCATAGTGTTCAGGGACGTGCAGGCTAAGCGGATTAGCTATGGGAAGTGCAAGGTTATAGGGTAGGAAGTGGAATGCTGTTCTGAGGGTCAGTGTGGTCTTGATGGGCGGAATGGCCTGCCCCCATACTGTAGGCATTCAATGAAAATGCCATGAACACATGCAGAAAGGAGGTTAGCGGAACACTATTTTATATCCAGAGGACTAGAGTACAAGAATGTCCACATGTTGTACAAAACCCTACATAGACCCCATTTGGAGTACTGTGAGCAGATCTGAGCACCACACCCTGGGAACGATATACTGGCCTTGGAGAGAGCACAATGTATGGTTACAAGAATGATATTTAGTTTTCAGGGGTTAAATTATGAGGAGAGATTAGAGAAATTGGGCCTTCAAGTTGTTTTGAAATTAAAAGGTTATAGGATGAGTCTCGAGGATTTTAACAGGGAAAGAGAGGTTGGATAGAGATAATCCATTTCCATTGGTTGAAGATTTAAGAACCGGGGGGACAGTCTAAGAATGTAGGCCAGGCCATTCAGGAGAGATGTTAGAAAGCACTTCCAAGCACAAAGACTATTGGAATGCCTTCCTCAGATGGTGTACAATGCTAATTCAATTGTTAAATTTAAATCTGAGTTAGACAACATTTTATTAATCAAGGGCATTAAGTGGTATGGGCCCAAGGCAGGTAGGTGAAGTTCGGCTGCAGATCAGCCGTGATCTCATTGAGTGGCAGAGCAGCCTCGATGGGCCGAACAGCCCCTTCATGGTCCTGTGTTCCTAATTTCCTTAAACAGACACGCTGCAATGTGGGAGCATTGTCTGCATTAGCCCGCCCCCAAACCCCAACACCCAGCCCCAGCCCTAACCCTTACCACTCCTAGCATCACAGCTCTGAGCAACAAAACTACACTGTCAAAACCTGGTCTTCTCACTGCTACTGCGGTCCTGGGAGTGTTTAAGGGGATAGTGTAGAGGGAGCTTTACTCTGTATCTAACCCCATGCTGCCCCTGTCCTGGAAGTGTTTAATGGGATAGTGTAGAGGGAGCTTTACTCTGTATCTAACCCCGTGCTGTCCCTGTCCTGGGAGTGTTTAATGGGATAGTGTGGAGGAAGCTTTACTCTGTATCTAACCCCGTGCTGTCCCAGTCCTGGAAGTGTTTAATGGGATAATGTAGAGAGAGCTTTACTCTGTATCTAACGCCATGCTGCCCCTGTACTGGGAGTGTTTGATGGGAGACAGTGTAGAGCGAGCTTTACTCTGTATCTAACCCCGTGCTGCCCCTGTTCCTGGGAGTGTTTGATGGAGTGGGCAGTGTAGAGGGAGCTTTACTCTGTATCTAACCCCGTGCTGTCCCTGTTCCTGGGAGTGTTTGATGGGAAACAGTGTAGAGGGAGCTTTACTCTGTATCTAACCCTGTGCTGTCCCTTTCGAGCTGGTTTATGATGGGACAGTTGACTATTTAATCATTTTTTGTGCCAGGTTTTTGTGAACTTCATTGAGAATCTTTCCATAGGAATACTATTCTTGTCTGGTGTGTGAAAGAGTGCGCAGTTAAATTGGTTTCTCTGTGTCCTTTCGGTTGCTATGCATTTTGTCCAGTCCATATGCTATCAGTAACCAAACCCTCCTGCATTGATTTTTGAACAGAAATCGCAAAGAACTTTGAAGGAAAAAATCCAGCGCTATAAAGAAGAGAATGAGAATCTATATGAGGTATGAACCCTACTCATGCATTCAGTAATGTTCTGATGCGTTTGGAGAATTGCAGTGTCTCTCTCTCTCTCTGATCACACTACACCTCCAGTCACATCATAAATTGAAATATTTTACCTATTACAGCCAACGATTTACGTTCTCGACATTAGGTTTTGAGTGTAGAGATCCATCTTCAATCCTCTTCAATCGACAACAACAACATCATTATTTATTATGAAATACAGGTTTAGTTAAGCAAGGTACAAAGATTAGTGATGCTCCAGTTAAAAATATAAAAGTATAAACATGAAGTCTTCATATGAACTTTCAAACACACACACATAAATTGTCACACTCACACAAAGAACAAAGAAAATTACAGCGCAGGAACAGGCCCTTCGGCCGTCCAGGCCTGCGCCAATCGAGATCCTCTGTCTAAGCCTATCAACTATTTTCTAAGGGTCTGTGTCCATTTGCTCCCTGCCCACCCATGTACCTGTCCAGATACATCTTCAAAGACACTAACATGTCTGCGTCTACCACCTCCGCTGGTAACGCGTTCCAGGCACCCACCACCCTCTGTGTAAAGAACTTTGCACGCACATCTCCCTTAAGCTTTCCTCCTCTCACTTTGAACTCATGACCCCTAGTAATTGAGTCCCCCACTCTGGGAAAAAGCTTCTTGCTATCCACCCTGTCTATACCCCTCATGATTTTGTAGACCTCAATCAGGTCCCCCGTCAATTTCCGTCTTTCTAATGAAAATAATCCTAATCGACTCAACCTTTCTTCATAGCTAGCACCCTCCATACCAGGCAACACCCTGGTGAGCCTCCTCTGCACCCTCTCCAAAGCATCCACATCCTTTTGGTAATGTGGCGACCAGAACTGTACACAGTACTCCAAATGTGGCCGAACCAAAATCCTATACAACTGCAACATGACCTTCCAACTCTTGCACTCAATACCCCGCCCAATGAAGGAAAGCATGCCATATGCCTTCTAGACCACCCTATTGACCTGCCACCTTCAGGAAACAATGGGCCTGAACACCCAGATCTCTCTGTTCATCAACTTTCCCTAGAACTTTTCCATTTACTGTAAAGTTCACCCTTGAAATTGATCTTCCAAAATGCATCACCTCGCATTTGCCCGGATTGAGCTCCATCTGCCATTTATCTGCCCAACTCTCCAGTTTATCTATATTCTGGTGTAATCTCTGACAGTCCCCTTCACTATCAGCTACTCCACCAATCTTAGAGTCATCAGCAAACTTGCTGATCAGACCACCTACACCTTCCTCCAAATCATTTACGTTCACACACTCCCTCAAAACACACACACACACACACACACGCACGCACGCACGCACGCACGCACTCACTCACTCACTCACTCACTCACTCACTCACTCACTCACTCACTCACTCACTCACTCACACACACACACACACACACACACACACACACACACACACACACACACACACACACACACACACACACGCAGTGTCTCACACACACACACACACACACACACACACTCTCTCATACATTCTGTCTCACACACATTCCAGTGCAGATTAAGAGAAAAATATTTTGGTCAAAATAAAATACTTTGGTCCTTTCTGTTCCACTTTGTTTCTTCACTCGTTGGCTTTGTTTCCCAACTGTCTCTCTATCTTTTATTCTGGGACTGTTCCTTTTTCTCTCCCCTGGCCATCTCACTCTCACTCCATCCCTTTCTCTGTGGCTGATTCACTCTGTCTCACTCTATCCCTCTGTCTCTGCTGTCTCACTGTGTCCTTCTCTCCCTCTGGTCTTACTCTATCGCTCTCCTCTGTCTTTCTTACTCTCTGTCCTTGTTGCTGCCTTTATTGGACTTTCTGAGTCCTCTTTTCCATGCCACTCTTCCTGTTTCTCTCTCTGTCTCTTTTATTCTGTGCCTCTCTGTTTCTCGTCTCTCTTTCTGTCTCTAGTTTCTGTCTGTCCCATAATCTCTGGGTGTGTCTCCCTTTAACTTTTTCCCATCTCACACTCTTTCCCTCCTGTTGCCCCTCTCTCTCTCTTTCCCCGTTGTCTCTCTTCTTTCACTCACTGTGCCTCTCTCTCTTTCTCTCTCTCTCTCGGTCTGTCTCTCTATTTCTCTCTCTCTCCATCCTATCCCGCTCTCCCTGTCTCTCTCTCTCTCTCTCTCACTGTACGTGTGAATTTCTCTGATACTCTTTCGTTCCTGGACAGGGTCTGAACCAGGCCGAGCTGACCACCTATGAGGACATCACACGGGGCCAGCAGTCCATGTACCAGGACGTGGCAAACTACAGGCTAAGTGACAGCCAACTGGAGCAGCCCTGAGGGATGGGCTCAGGGGTGGATTGCCACCCATCTTCTCTCCCTCCATCACAGCCCAGGAAGGGGAGCTGCATTACCCACTGATGCCAAAAGGTGGTGCTGTAACTGCAATGCACCTGCCTCCAACCAGCAGGGGACAGCATCTGGTGGTGTGGAGGGAAAATGGGAGGGGAGGCAAAGGGGGGATGAGGGTTTGGGGGAGGGATGAGGCTTTGGGGGAGAGATAGGGCTTTGAGGGAGGGATGAGGGTTTGGGGGAGGGATGAGGCTTTGGGGGAGAGATAGGGCTTTGAGGGAGGGATGAGGGTTTGGGGGAGGGATGAGGCTTTGGGGGAGAGATAGGGCTTTGAGGGAGGGATGAGGGTTTGGGGGAGGGATGAGGCTTTGGGGGAGAGATAGGGCTTTGAGGGAGGGATGAGGGTTTGGGGGAGGGATGAGGCTTTGGGGGAGAGATAGGGCTTTGAGGGAGGGATGAGGGTTTGGGGGAGGGATGAGGCTTTGGGGGAGAGATAGGGCTTTGAGGGAGGGATGAGGGTTTGGGGGAGGGATGAGGCTTTGGGGGAGAGATAGGGCTTTGAGGGAGGGATGAGGGTTTGGGGGAGGGATGAGGGTTGGGGGTTGGGATTGAGGGGGAAGGAAGACACGCGTAGGGCAGTGTGGAGGATGGGAGAAATGGAGAGGGGAGAGATGGGGAAGGTAATGAAGAGGAGAGGAGTGAGGAGGGGAGGAGGGAGAGAGGAGGGGAGGAGGGAGAGTGATTTGGAAATGAGGGACGGTTGGGAGTGAGGCAGAGTCGGCAGCAAGTGGGAGGGATGCAGACAGAAGTGAGAGAGATTGGGGAGGAGAGAGAGGGACAGTTGGAAAGGCAGTAGGGGGAGTAGGTAGGGGAGTGAGGGAGAGTTAGGAGGGGCAACAGAGAGTGGGGAAGACACTGAGGGAGAGCGGAGGTGAGTGAAGGAAAGTGTAGAAAAGAGTGAGGGAGAGTTGGGACTGAAGGAGATTAGGGAATGAGGGAGAGGGCGGAGAGTGAGGGAGAGGTGGGACAGTGAGGGAGAGGGCGGAGAGTGAGGGAGAGGGTAATGAGTGAGGGAGAGGGTAATGAGCGAGGGAGAGGGCGGAGAGTGAGGGAGAGGGGGGAGTGTGAGGAAGAAGGCGGAGAGTGAGGGAGAGGGGTAGAGTGAGGGAGAGGGGGGAAAGCAAGGAAGAGGGCGGAGAGTGAGGAAGAGGGCGGAGAGTGAGGGAGAGGGCGGAGAGTGAGGAAGAGGGCGGAGAGTGAGGGTGCGGGGTAGTGTGAGGAAGAAGGCGGAGAGTGAGGGAGAGGGGGGAGTGTGAGGAAGAGGGTGGAGAGTGAGGGAGAGGGGTAGAGTGAGGGAGAGGGGGGAAAGCAAGGAAGAGGGCGGAGAGTGCGGAAGAGGGCGGAGAGTGAGGAAGACATCAGAGAGTGAGGGAGAGGGCGGAGAGTGAGGAAGAGGGTGGAGTGTCAGGGAGAGGGTGGAGAGTGAGGGAGAGGGGGGAGTGTGAGGAAGAAGGCAGAGAGTGAGGGAGAGGGGTTGAGTGAGGAAGAGGGTGGAGAGTGAGGGAAAGGGGGGAGTGTGAGGAAGAAGGCGGAGATTGAGGGAGAGCGGGAGTGTGAGGAAGAGGGTGGAGAGTGAGGGAGAGGGGTAGAGTGAGGGCGAGGGGGAGATCGAGGGAGAGGAGGGAGAGTGAGGAAGACGGTGGAGAGTGAGGGAGAGGCGTAGAGTGAGGGAGAGGGGAGAGAGTGAGGAAGATGGCAGAGAGTGAGGGAGAGGGGTTGAGTGAGGAAGAGGGCGCAGAGTGAGGGAGAGGGCGCAGAGTGAGGAAGAGGGTGGAGAGTGAGGGAGAGGGGTAGAGTGAGGGAGAGGGGGAGAGCGAGGGAGAGTGAGGAAGAGGGCGGAGAGTGAGGGAGAGGCGTAGAGTGAGGGAGGGGGAGAGAGTGAGGAAGATGGAGGAGAGTGAGGAAGAGGGTGGAGAGTGAGGGAGAAGGGGGAGTGTGAGGAAGAAAGCGGAGAGTGAGGGAGAGGGGGGAGTGTGAGAAAGAAGGCGGAGATTGAGGGAGAGCGGGAGTGTGAGGAAGAGGGTGGAGAGTGAGGGAGAGGGGTAGAGTGAGGGAGAGAGCGGAGAGGGCGGAGAGTGAGGGAGATGGCGGAGAGTGAGGGAGAGGCAGGACAGTGAGGGAGGGGGGAGAATGAGGGAGAAAGGGGGAGTGAGGAAGAAGGCGGAGAGTGAGGGGGCGGAGTGAGGAAGAAGGCGGAGAGTGAGGGAGAGGGGGAGTGTGAGGAAGACGGTAGAGAGTGAGGGAGAGGGGTAGAGTGAGGGAGAGGGGGGAGAGCGAGGAAGAGGGCGGAGAGTGAGGAAGAGGGCGGAGAGTGAGGGAGAGAGCGGAGAGTGAGGGAGAGGGGTTGAGTGAGGAAGAGAGCGGAGAGTGAGGGAGAGAGCGGAGAGTGAGGGAGAGGGCGGAGAGTGAGGGAGAGGCAGGACAGTGAGGGAGGGGGGAGATGAGGGAGAAGGAGAGGAGTGAGGAAGATGGCGGAGAGTGAGGGGGCGGAGTGTGGGAGGGGGGAGAGTGAGGAAGAAGGCGGAGAGTGAGGAAGAAGGCGGAGAGTGAGGAAGAGGGCGGAGAGTGAGGGAGAGGGGTTGAGTGAGGGAGAGAGCGGAGAGTGAGGGAGAGAGCGGAGTGTGAGGGAGAGGGCAGAGAGTGAGGGAGAGTGAGGAGAGTGAGGAAGAGGGTCGAGAGTGAGGAAGAGGGCGGAGAGTGAGGGAGAGTGCGGAGAGTGAGGAAGAGGGCGGAGAGTGAGGGAGAGGGCGGAGAGTGAGGTAGAGGGCGGAGAGTGAGGAAGAGGGCGGAGAGTGAGGGAGAAGTGTTGAGTTAGGAAGAGAGCGGAGAGTGAGGGAGAGAGCGGAGAGTGAGGGAGAGGGCGGAGAGGGGTGAGAGTGAGGGAGAGGTGTGAGAGTGAGAAAGAGGGCGGAGAGTGAGGAAGAGGGCGGAGAGTGAGGGAGAGGGCGGAGAGTGAGGAAGAGGGCGGAGAGTGAGGAAGAGGGCGCAGAGTGAGGGAGAGGGGTTGAGTGAGGGAGAGGGCGGAGAGTGAGGAAGAGGGCGGAGAGTGAGGGAGAGGGCAGAGAGTGAGGAGAGTGAGGAAGAGGGTGGAGAGTGAGTGAGAGGGAAGTGAGTTTACAACATTGTCAAATAGTCTGCTCTGAGACCTTTCCACACTGAGCTGTAAAATATTTGTGGAAGAGAGATTAAAAATGTTTACAACCAACAGGACTGTGAGGACTACAATAATGATTGCTCCACCCACAAAGTTAAATCCTCTTGGAGCTGGGAAGATCGATGTAAAGTCGATCATAGATCATCATAAAATCCCTACAGTGTGGAAACAGGCCCTTCAGCCCAACAAGTCCACACCAACCCTTGAAGCATCCCACCCAGACCCATCCCCTAAAAACCCACCTCATCTACACCTCTCTGAATACTTTGGGACAATTTCCCATGACCAATCCACGTGGGAAGAAACTGGAGCACCCGGAGGAAACCCACGCAGAACACGGGGAAAATGTGCAAACTCCACACAGACAGTCGCCTGAGGCTGGAATCGAACCCGGGTCCCTGGCGCTGTGAGGCTGCAATGTTAACCACTGAGACACCGTAATAAAGGGAGCTGCAAAGGGACCCAATTGTTTGGAGAAGCCTTCTCTCACTCTCTCTCTCTCACACATACACACACACACCCCCTCACACACACACCCCCTCACACACTCACCCTCTCTCTCACACACACACACACACACACACACACACACAACGTCAAACCATCCTCACCCTATAACCTATCCACCAACGCACCTCACCCAGCTGGTCGTGCCACCCTTACCCACATGGACCTCAAATACGCCCTCATCCACGCACACCCACCAACAACCCCTTCATACACACACACCCCTCCCACCTGCTCACAGACAGCCCCTCACTCTAATACCTGCTTCTCCCCCCCACATACCCCGAACAATTACCTTGCCCATGCACACTTACACACTCTCACAAACACACCCCTCACCCACACTCTGCCTAATACCCCTCCTCACTCGCACATCCCCTCCATCTTCCACCCCCACCCCATTCCCTTTACCCCGGAGAGTGAATGTGGCACTACAGCCCAACACTGACCCCTGGTGGCTCGTCATGGATCTACGTTCCCAAACAGACCCCCTTGTGAACGTGCCCAAACTGCGATCCAACTCTGACAACCAGAAATTGCTGGAAAAGCTCAGCAGGCCTGGCAGTGTCTGTGCAGAGAAATCAGAGTCAAATTTTTGATTTAGAGCTCTGAGAGAGGCTCTCTCGATCTGAAACATTAACTCTGATTTCTCTCCACAGATGCTGCCAGACCTGCTGAGCTTTTCCAGCAATTTCTGGTTTTTGGTTCTGATTTACAGCGTCTTGCAGTTCTTTTGATTTTTTTTTGTCCAACTCTGACCCCTAGTGGCTGAGCATGAGACTGCGGCCCAATACTTCCCCCTGGTGGGTGAGCGCAGTACTGCAGCTCAACACAGCCCTGTGAGTGAAGATGATTAGATCCTTGCCAATCTCTTTACCCAATTCCCTACATGAGTGAAAACAAGACTTTGGTCCGACACTTTCCAATTGTGAATGAATTCTGTACTGTAGCCCAACACTGCTTTCCAGTAAGTGAGGAGAGATGACAAGGTGTAGAGCTGGATGAACACAGCAGGCCAAGCAGCATCAGAGGAGCAGGAAGGCTGACATTCCAGGCCTAGACACTTGTCCAGAAAAAAAGACGGGAACGTGGTTTTGCAAAACCACTGCTCCCTTGGTAAGTGAACACAGCTCCAATACCTCCCCACCGCAGCCCATCACCCATCACAACCAGGGAGGCCGATAAGCAGGAGGCCATTTAGAACAGAGTTGAGGAGAAACTTCTTCACCCAGAGAGTGGTGGATATATGGAATGCTCTGCCCCAGAAGGCAGTGGAGGCCAAGTCACAGGATACTTTCAAGAAAGAGATGGATAGAGCTCTTAAAGATAGTGGAATCAAGGGTTATGCGGATAAGGCAGGAACAGGATACTGATTGTGGATGATCAGCCATGATCATAATGAATGGTGGTGCCGGCTCGAAGGGCCGAATGGCCTACTCCTGCACCTATTGTCTATTGTCTAACCAGAGTGTGAGATAACAAGGTGTAGACCTCTGGGCCTGGAATGTCAGCCTCCCTGCCCCTCTGATGCTGCTTGGCCTGCTGTGTTCATCCAGCTCGACACCTTGTTTACCCCAGATTCTTCGGCAGGTCCTGCTGCCTCTGAAACAACCAGAGTGTGAATGGGGCACCATGGTCCAACAACACCCTCTGCTGGGAGAAGTCAGCATTGCAGGGGGCAAACAGCAAACCAGAGAAGTGGAGGAGGCCAGTGACTGAGAAAGAGGGGCATGAGGAGTTCTGCAAAATGGTGGCTTTTTGTGGGCAAGAGGTGGCAGACGGTTGGAGGACTGCGAGTAAATAGAGCAGGATGACTCAGTCGTGCCAAATCGGGCTGATCATCAGGAGCTGTCAGCTGGAGAACTGGGCAGCAAAGGGAAACGGGGATAGGGGCAGAGGGCATCAGGAGAAACGAGCAATTCTTTCATGGCTTTGAAAACCTCGAACAGAATCTCCCCTCAGCTTTCATCCCTCCGGGAAGAACAGTCTCAAAATCTCCACGTCGTTGAAGTTTCTGAACCCGGGAGACATTCTTGGAAACTGCTTCCGCGCTCCAAACCGTTCACACCCTTCCGAGAGTGTGCTGCCAGGAGTTTGAAATTTATCTGACTCGAGTCCTGGGCTCGCTCATGAGTTGCTCAAACCCCGAAGTCTGTGTTTCACACCTTTTCTCAATGACACATGACCAGCCTCTGGCGCTCCACCAGTGTAACGTGCAGTTTATCAGGGCCTCTGCTGCCAAAGTCCCAAAGTTGCACAAACTTTCGATTCCTCATCCTCCCCCGGTTCCCAGTAAAGCAAATATCTCAACTTTAAACATTCTCATCATTTCAATTCCAGCCAGTCCCTACACCCCCCTCCCTATCTCTGTAACCCCCTCCATTCCCTACATCCCCTCCCTATCTCTGTAACCCCCTCCATTCCCTACATCCCCTCCCTATCTCTGTAACCCCCTCCATTCCCTCCCTATCTCTGTAACCCCCTCCAGTCCCTACACCCCCCTCCCTATCTCTGTAACCCCCTCCAGTCCCTACACCCCCTCCCTATCTCTGTAACCCCCTCCAGTCCCTACACCCCCCTCCCTATCTCTGTAACCCCCTCCATTCCCTACATCCCCTCCCTATCTCTGTAACCCCCTCCATTCCCTACATCCCCTCCCTATCTCTGTAACCCCCTCCATTCCCTACATCCCCTCCCTATCTCTGTAACCCCCTCCAGTCCCTACACCCCCCTCCCTATCTCTGTAACCCCCTCCAGTCCCTACACCCCCTCCCTATCTCTGTAACCCCCTCCAGTCCCTACACCCCCTCCCTATCTCTGTAACCCCCTCCATTCCCTACACCCCCTCCCTATCTCTGTAACCCCCTCCAGTCCCTACACCCCCTCCCTATCTCTGTAATCCCCTCCATTCCCTACACCGCCTCCCTATCTCTGTAACCCCCTCCATTCCCTACACCTCCTCCCTATCTCTGTAACCCCCTCCAGCGCCAATACCCCATCTTAATCTTTCTTTGTAACCCCATCCAGCCGCGACACCCCCTCCCTATAACTGTAACCCCCTCCAGCCCCTCCCTATCTCTGTAATCCCCTCCATCCCCGACACCCCCTCCCTATCTCTGTAACCTACTCCAGCGCCTACACCCCTCCCTATGTCGTAACCCCCTCCAGACCCCACACGCCCTCCCTATCTCTGTAAACCCCTCCAGCCCTTACACCCCCTCACTAGTTCTGTAACCCACTCCAGGCCCTACACCCCTCCCTATCTCTGCAACCCCCCTCCAGCCCCTACACCCCTCCCTATCTCTGTAACCCCCTCCCTATCTCTGTAACCCCCTCCAGCCCCTACACTCCCTCTCTATCTCTGTAACCTCCTCCAGGCCCTACACCCCCTCACTATCTCTGTAACCCCCTCCAGCCCCTACACCCCTCCCTATCTCTGTAGCCCCCTCCAGCCCCTACACCCCCTCCCTATTTCTGTAACCGCTCCAGCCCGTACACCCCCTCCCTATCTCTGTAACCCCCTCCAGCCCCCACACCCCGCCATCTCTGGAACCCCTCTCCAGCCCCTACACCCCCTCCCTATTTCTGTAACCCACTCCAGGCCCTACACCCCTCCCTATATCTGCAACCCCCCTCCAGCCCCTACACCCCTCCCTATCTCTGTAACCCCCTCCATATCTCTGTAACCTCCTCCAGTCCCTACACCCCCTCCCTATCTCTGTAACCCCCTCCAGCCCCTACACTCCCTCTCTATCTCTGTAACCTCCTCCAGCCCTTACACCCCCTCACTATCTCTGTAACCCCCTCCAGCCCCGAACGCCCTCCCTATCTCAGTAACCCCGTCCAGCCCCTAATCCTGCTCCAGTCCCTACACCCTTCTCTACCTCTGTAACCTCACTTCGCTCCACATTCCTCCTCATCTCTGTCATGTTCTCCAGCCCATAGACTCCTCCCTAACTCTGTCACCTCATCCAGTCCTGATACCCCATCCCAATCTCTGAAACCCCTTCCAGCCCCGACACCCCCTCCCCTACACTGTAACTTCATCCAGGCCCTACACACACTCGCTATCTCTGTAACCCCCTCCGGCCCGTCACCTCCTTCAGAACCTCACGCCCTCCAGCTCTTCCCACCCCTCCCTATATCTGAAACCCCCTACCACCACTACACCCCTCCCTATCTCTGTGGCCCCTCCAGTCCCGAAACACCCTCCCTGTCTCTATAACCCCCTCCACCCCGCCGTGTCTCTGTAACCCCCTCACACTCCACACCCCCTCCCAATTCCTGAATCACCCTCCAGGCCCTATACCCCCTCCCTATCCCTGTAACGCCCTCCAAACCCTACACCCCTCCCTATCTCTGTAACCCCCTGCAGCCCCTACATGCTCCCTATCTCTATAAGTCCTCCAGCCACTACACCCCTTCCATATCCCTGTTACTCCCTCCAGCCCCGACATCCCCTCCCTATCTCTGTACCCCACTCCAGCCCCTACACCCCTCTGTATCTCTGTAAACCCCTCCAGCCCCTACACCCCCTCCCTATCTCTGTAACCCCCTCCAGCCCCTACACCCTCTCCCTATCGCTGTCACCCCCTCCAGCCCCTACACCCCCTCCCTATCTCTGTAACCTCCTCCAGCCCCTCCACCCCATCCCTATCTTTGGAAAACCCTCCAGCCGCTACACCCGCTCCCTAACTCCGTCACCCCCTCCAGCCCCGAGACCCCCACACTCTCTCTGTATCTCCCTCCAGGCCGTAGACCCCCTATTTATCTCTGTAACCTCCTCCAGCCCTTGCACCCCCTCCCTATCTCTGAAACTCCCTCCAGACCACACACCCTCTCCCTATCTCTGGAAACCCCTCCAGCCCCTACACCCCCGCCCTATCTCTGAAACCCACTCCAGCCCGGACAACCCGTCCCCTACACTGTAACTTCATCCAGGCCCTACACACACTCGCTATCTCTGTAACCCCCTCCAGCCCGTCACCTCCTTCAGAACCTCACGCCCTCCAGCCCTTCCCACCCCTCCCTATATCTGTAACCCCCTACCACCACTACACCCCTCCCGATCTCTGTAACCCCCTCCCGATCTCTGTAACCCCCTGCAGCGGCTACACCCCCTCCCTATCTCTGTAACCCCCTTCAGCCCCTACACCCCCTCCATATCACTGTAACTCCATCCAGCCCCTACACCACCTCCCTATCTCTGTAACCCCACCAGCCCCTACACCCCCTCCCTATCTCTGTAACCCTCTCCAGCCCCTATCCAACCCTCCCTATCTCAGTAACCCCGTCCAGCCCCTAACCCCGCTCCAGTCCCTACACCCCTCTGTCTCTCTGTAACCTCACTTCGCTCCACACCCCTCCTCATCTCTGTAATGTTCTCCAGCCCCTAGGCTCCTCCCTGTCTTGGCAATCTTCTCCAGCCCATACACCCCTCTCTATCTCTGTAACCTCGTCTCATCCCTATACCCTTCCCTATCTCTGTAACCTCATCCAGTCCCGATACCCCATCCAATCTCTGAAACCCCTTCACGCCCCGACACCCCCTCCCCTACACTGTAACGTCATCCAGGCCCTACACCCCCTCCCTATCTCTGTAAACCCCTTCAACCCCTACACCCCCTCCCTATCTCTGTAACCCCACCCCGACCCGACAGCCCTCTCTATCTCTGTAACCCCCTCCAGTCCCTCCCTATCTCTGTAACCCCCACCAGCCCCTACACCCCCTCCCTATTTTTGTAACACCTCCAGCCCCTAAACCCCCTCCTTATCTCTGTAACACCCTCCGTATCTCTGTAACCCCCTCCAGCCCCTACACCACCTCCCTATCTCTGTAAACCCCTCAAGGCCCCTATACCCCTTCCCTATCTCTGAAACCCCCTCCAGCCCCTCCGTATCTCTGTAATCTCCTCCATCCCCTACACCCACTCCCTATCTCTGTAACCCCCTCCAGCACCTACACCCCCTCCCTATCTCTGTAACCTCCTCCAGGCCCTACACCCCTCCCTATCTCTGTAATCCCCTCCAGCCCCTAAACCCCCTCCATATCTCTGTAACCCTCCTCCTCCCCCATCTCTGTAACACCCTCCAGCCCCTACCCTGCCATCTCTGTAACCCCCTCCAGCCCCTACCTATCTCTGTAGCCCCCAGCACCCCCTACTCCCTACACCTCCAACCCCCTACACACCCCCACATCCCCCAACCCCCTACACCCCCGACATCCCCCCAACCCCTACACCCCCATCCCCCCAACTCCTACACCCCCATCCCCCTTAACCCCCAACCCCCTCCCCACGCCCCTACTCCCTCCCCCACCCCCGTGCACCCTCCCCCTCCCGCCTACACCCTCCCCCCTACACCATCCCCTTCCCCCTCCCCCCCACACCATCCCCTTCCCCCTCCCCCCCACACCATCCCCTTCCCCCTCCCCCCCACACCCTCCCCCTCCCCCCCACACCCTCCCCCTCCCCCTACACCCTCCCCCTCCCCCCTCCCGCCTACACCCTCCGCCCTACACCGTCCCCTTCCCCCTTCCCCCTTCCCCCCCCCACACCCTCCCCCTCGCGATAGTTCCTGTTATAGTTTATTGATGAACCAAAATGAAGTGGGTATTGGGAACGGTGGCAACGATGGCTTCAAATGATTCAGACACGTTCAGTGAGTCAGCAAATGCTAACACATCATATTCACCATGGACGTCCAGTCCCTAAACACCTGCATTCCGCATGGAGATGGCCTCAAGACCCTCCGCTTCTTCCTGTCCCGCAGACCCAACCAGTCCCCCTCCACCGACACCCTCATCCGCCTAGCCGAACTCGTCCTCACACTCAACAACTTCTCTTTCGATTCCTCCCACTTCCTACAGACTAAGGGGGTGGCAATGGGTACCCGCATGGGCCCCAGCTATGCCTGCCTCTTTGTAGGTTACGTGGAACAGTCCCTCTTTCGCACCTACACAGGCCCCAAACCCCACCTCTTCCTCCGGTACATTGATGACTGTATCGGCGCCGCCTCTTGCTCCCCAGAGGAGCTTGAACAGTTCATCCACTTCACCAACACCTTCCACCCCAACCTCAAGTTCACCTGGGCCATCTCCAGCACATCCCTCACCTTCCTGGACCTCTCAGTCTCCATCTCAGGCAACGACCTAGTTACTGATGTCCATTTCAAGCCCATCGACTCTCACAGCTACCTAGAATATACCTCCTCCCACCCACCCTCCTGCAAAAATTCCATCCCCTATTCCCAATTCCTCCTCCTCCGCCGCATCTACTCCCAGGATGAGACATTCCAGTCCCGCACATCCCAGATGTCCAAGTTCTTCAAGGACCGCAACTTTCCCCCCACAGTGATCGAGAACACCCTTGACCGCGTCTCCCGTATTTCCCGCAACACATCCCTCACACCCCGCCCCCGCTACAACCGCCCCAAGAGGATCCCCCTCGTTCTCACTCACCACCCCACCAACCTCCGGATCATGCTCCGACACTTCGGCCATCTACAATCCAACCCCACCACCCAAGACATTTTTCCATCCCCACCCCTGTCTGCTTTCCAGAGAGACCACTCTCTCCGTGACTCCCTTGTTCGCTCCACACTGCCCTCCAACCCCACCACTCCCGGCACCTTCCCCTGCAACCGCAGGAAGTGCTACACTTGCCCCCACACCTCCTCCCTCACGCCCATCCCAGGCCCCAAGATGACTTTCCATATCAAGCAGAGGTTCACCTGCACATCTGCCAGTGTGGTATATTGTATCCATTGCACCCAGTGTGGCTTCCTCTACATTGGGCAAACCAAGCGGAGGCTTGGGGACCGCTTTGCAGAACACCTCTGCTCGGTTCGCAATAAACAACTGCACCTCCCAGTCGCGAACCATTTCCACTCCCCCTCCCATTCCTCAGACGACATGTCCATCATGGGCCTCCTGCAGTGCCACAATGATGCCACCCGAAGGTTGCAGGAACAGCAACTCATATTCCACTTGGGAACCCTGCGGCCCAATGGTATCAATGTGGACTTCACCAGATTCAAAATCTCCCCTTCCCACACCGCATCCCAAAACCAGCCCAGTTCGTCCCCTCCCCCCACTGCATCACACAACCAGCCCAGCTCATCCCCTCCCCACACTGCATCCCAAACCAGCCCAGCCTGTCTCTGCCTCCCTAACCTGTTATTCCTCTCACCCATCCCTTCCTCCCACCCCAAGCTGCACCTTCAGTTCCTACCTACTAACCTCATCCCACCTCCTTGACCTGTCCGTCTTCCCTGGACTGACCTATCCCCTCCCTACCTCCCCACCTCCCCACCTATACTCTCCTCTCCACCCATCTTCTTTTCTCTCCATCTTCGGTCCACCTCCCCCTCTCTCCCTATTTATTCCAGTTCCCTCTCCCCATCCCCCTCTCTGATGAAGGGTCTAGGCCCGAAACATCAGCTTTTGTGCTCCTGAGATGCTGCTTGGCCTGCTGTGTTCATCCAGCTTCACACTTTATTATCTTAAATGCAAAAAGCTGCTATGCAGCATGGGATAAATATGGAGTTATCGACTTCAGGAGAAAAGAATAGAATGACAGAGTATTAATTAAACGGTGATAGATTGGGAAATATAGACAAACAATGGGACTGGGTCTCCTCGCACACCAGTTCCTTCAATGACAGAAGTTGCTGGAAAAGCTCAGCAGGTCTGTCACCATCTACGAAGAAACAAAAAAAATCAGAGTTAACCTTCCTCAGAACAAGCAGGTGCAGCAAGCCAAGTGATCTGTTGGTTTTCATTGCAAGAGGGTGTGAGTACAGGAACTAATGATACAGGGGCTTGATGAGACCACTCCTGGAATATTGTGCACAGTTTTGGACTCCTTGCCTAGGAAACAATATACATGCCATTGGGGGAGGTTCCTGGAATGGGCACCTTCAAGATTAAGGAAAGGCTGGGCCTGTATTCACTCGAGTTTCGAAGAATGAGGATGTTTTTCCAGTGTGCCAACTTCTGACAGAGCAGAGGTGGCTCTCAGGACTGAATGGTCTCCTATATTCTATATCTCAATATCCCTTCCCCGAGTCCCTCCCTGTCTCTCCAGCTTGTGTATCCGTCTTTTCTGACTGCCCCCACACCTCTCACTATCTTTGCCTCCAGTCCACACGAATCATTCTCTGAACCAGCCTTCCTCCGTTCACCAACTCTCCGTTTCCTGCCTCTCTCTATCCATGTCCCTTGGTGAGCTCTCTCTTCCATGTGCTTCTCTCTCACTTCTGCGTTTGAGAGATTCTCTCTGCCACCTCTAACCCTCTCTTTCCTCCCTTCCCGCTCTGTTTCCTTCTACCTCTGCACTTCTCTCCCACCCTACTGTCACTGCTCATCCAGACCACTTCTCTTTGGCCCCCTCTAACCCTCCATCTCTCTCCTCTTCACCTCTCATTCTTTCCTTTCACTCACCCTGTCTCTCTTTCTCTCTCTCAGTCCTCCCCCTCCCTCAAGATTCTCTCTCAAATTTTAACCCTCCCATCCGTGGTCTCTGTCCCTCTCCATCCAACCCCTCTCAATCACCCCACCTCACTTTCTCTCCCTCCCTGTGTTTCTCTCTCTACCTATTTCTCTCCATCTACCTGTGTGTGCCTCATTCTCTCTCTCTCTCCCTCCCTCCTTCCCTCTCTCCCATCCTCCAATCCCCTCTGTGTGGATGTATATATATCTCATTCCCTCCCTCACTGCGTGTGTGTGTCTCTATCCCTCCCTCTTCCTCCCTCCCTCCATCCATCCATCTCTCTCTCATCCCCTCTCTCCCTACCTCCTCCCTCCCTCCTTCCTCTCTCTCTCCCTCCCTCCCTCCTTTCCTCTCTCTCTCCCTCCCTCCCTCCTTTCCTCTCTCTCTCCCTCCCTCCCTCCTTTCCTCTCTCTCTCCCTCCCTCCCTCCTTTCCTCTCTCTCTCCCTCCCTCCTTTCCTCTCTCTCTGCGTCTCCCTCCCCTCTCTCTCTGTCTCTCCCTCCCCTCTCTCTCTGTCTCTCCCTCCCCTCTCTCTCTGTCTCTCTCCCTCCTTCTCTTGTATCTCTCTCTCTGTCTCTCTCCTCACCAGCTCGCTTTTCCCTCGTGATGTCCTCTATCCCTCTCTCCCATTCTCTGCTCCCCTCCCTCTCTCGCGATGTAATACCGCCCCACCGTCCGGCCCAAACAGACACAGACGGATCCCGCCTCCAGGGCGGTCCCTGGGCGTTGCTCTCGGTGCAGACGGACGCGGAAACTGCGGACGAGAGACTGCGATCCCTCCGGGGCCGGTGGTAGGGGCAGGAACGACATTTGGGGCCGAAGGTGAGTCTGCTTCCCCAATTTCCCTCGCTCGCCCAACACCCCCCCGCCGCCAACCGCTCACTCCCGCACCATTTTATTTGCGGAGAAGGAGTGTGATTGGACTGGGTGGGATAGAGAACCAGAGTGAGGGTGGAGTGGGTTTAGACTGTGTGGGACCTAAAAGGGAGCGGGGAGTGAGTGGAATTCAACTGGGTGGGATATTGATGGAAGCAGGGAATGAGGGGGGAGAGTGGCATTCGACTGGGTGGGATATTACGGAGAGCGGGGAGTGAGGGGTAGAGTGTGATTAGACAGCATGGGATATTAAAGGGAGCGGGGAGTGGGGGGTGAGTGGAAATAGACTGGGTGGGATATTGAAGCGAGCTGGGAGTGAGGGGGAGAGTGGGATTAGACTGCATGGGATATTAAAGGGAGCGGGGAGTGGGGGGTGAGTGGGATTAGACTGTGTGGGACATTAAAAGGAGCGGGGAGTGAGGGGGAGAGTGTGATTAGACTGGGTGGGACATTAAAAGGAGCGGGGGGTGAGTGGGATTAGAGTGGGTGGGACATTAAAAGGAGCGGGGAGTGAGGGGGAGAGTGGGATTAGACTGGGAGGGATATTAAAGGGAGCGGGGAGTGAGGGGGAGAGTGGGATTAGACTGGGAGGGATATTAAAGGGAGCGGGGAGTGAGGGGTAGAGTGTGATTAGACTGCATGGGATATTAAAGGGAGCGGGGAGCGGGGAGTGGGGGGTGAGTGGGATTAGAGTGGGTGGGACATTAAAAGGAGCGGGGAGTGAGGGGGAGAGTGTGATTAGACTGGGTGGGACATTAAAAGGAGCGGGGAGTGAGGGGGAGAGTGGGATTAGACTGGGAGGGATATTAAAGGGAGTGGGGGGTGAGTGGGATTAGAGTGGGTGGGACATTAAAAGGAGCGGGGAGTGAGGGGGAGAGTGGGATTAGACTGGGAGGGATATTAAAGGGAGCGGGGAGTGAGGGGGAGAGTGGGATTAGACTGGGAGGGATATTAAAGGGAGCGGGGAGTGAGGGGTAGAGTGTGATTAGACTGCATGGGATATTAAAGGGAGCGGGGAGCGGGGAGTGGGGGGTGAGTGGGATTAGAGTGGGTGGGACATTAAAAGGAGCGGGGAGTGAGGGGGAGAGTGTGATTAGACTGGGTGGGACATTAAAAGGAGCGGGGAGTGAGGGGGAGAGTGGGATTAGACTGGGAGGGATATTAAAGGGAGCGGGGAGTGAGGGGGAGAGTGGGATTAGACTGGGTGGGATATTAAAGGGAGTGGGGAGTGGGGGGTGAGTGTAAATAGACTGGGTGGGATATTGAAGCGAGCTGGGAGTGAGTGGGATTAGAGTGGGTGGGACATTAAAAGGAGTGGGGAGTGAGGGGGAGAGTGGGATTAGACTGGGTGGGATATTTAAGGGAGCGGGGAGTGAGGGGGAGAGTTGGGTTAGACTGGGTGGGATATTAAAGGGAGCAGGGAGTGAGAGTTGGGAGAGATTAGACTGAGTGGGATATTACAGGGAGCGGGGAGTGAGGAGTGGAGAGTTGAATTAGACTGGGTGGGGTATTAAAGGGAGCGGCGAGTGAGGGGGAGAGTGGGATTGGACTGGGTGGAGATATTGAAGGGAGCGGGGAGTGAGGGGGAGAGTGGGAGTAGACTGGGTAGAATATTGAATGGAGCTGTGAGGGAGATGGGGGTAGAGTGGGAGTAGACCGGGTAGGATATTGAAGGGAGCGGGGAGGGAGACGGGCGGAGAGTGGGTGGAGACCGGGTAGGATATTGAAGGGAGCGGGGAGGGAGACGGGCGGAGAGTGGGTGGAGACCGGGTAGGATATTGGAGGGAGCGGGGAGGGAGACGGGTGGAGAGTGGGAGTAGCCCGGGTAGGATATTGAAGGGAGCGGGGAGGGATACGGCGTTGCCGGGGAGAGTGGCCTGTGCTGTCGTCCCCTCCGCGTGTTTACCGAAGTGACCGGTGTTGCACTCGGCCCCGTTTTGGTGAACCGAGGGTCGGATGGACCATCCTGATGCCCAACAGAATGTAGCAGTCGGGCAGCGCCAGTGCGGTGGGTTCATTGAGCGGGAGGGTCATGCCCAATTGGGTTCTCATTCCGGAATCTTCTCTTTCCTTCCGCAGGCAGTCGGGACGTATCCCTGGGCCCCGAGAGGCTTCGTGGAAGGACTCCGAAACCGGGCGGCCCCTGGTAGAGGGGACTACTTGCCTACTTGATGTAATCCGCTGATCATGGAGCCCTGAGAGACACCCCGCCCATCCTTCCCGTCCCCTCCCCACTCACCGCCCTCTCACACCCACCACCGAAACCCACTGTGGGGTTCTTTTTAAGTGTGTGTGTGTGTGTGTGTGTGTGTGTTTGTGTCTGTGTGTGTGTGTGTGTGTGTCTGTGTCTGTGTGTGTGTGTGTGTGTGTGTGTCTGTGAGTGTGTGTGTCTGTGAGTGTGTGTGTCTGTGAGTGTGTGTGTGTGTGAGTGTGTGTGTGTGTGTCTGTGTCTGTGTGTGTCTGTGTGTGTCTGTGTGTGTGTGTGTGTCTGTGTGTGTCTGTGTGTGTGGGGGGGGGTGGTTTCATTCGTCCTGGGTGGGTGGGCTGTGGGGGCGGTGGCTGGGCCGATGTTGAGTCGCTGGGTGCAGACAACGTGGCGCGCCGAGGCGAGTGGAGTCGGGGCTGGGGGCTTCCGCGGGCGCGTCCTGCCCTGTTTGAAGAGGCCGTGGGTTCATGCCGTGCTGCTCTACCTCCTCACCTTCGGCGTCGTGCTGCCCCTGCTGTGCCAGGGACTGCGGCAGTCCCGGTATTTCGCCCGCGCCGCCCACCTCCGGCGCCTGACGGAGGAGGCGCTGGAGCGCAGCCGGGCGAGGGGCGAGGAGGCGGAGCGCTACGTTCGGGAGGCGGAGCCGGGCCACCCGGCCCGCGGGGCCCCCGTCGCGGTCGTTGCGGTGGTGACGGTGTCCCGGAAACAGGCCGCCGCCTACCGCTACTACCTGCAGGTGGTGTCGGCCCTGCACCGGATGCTGGCTTCGTGCCGCGGTTGCCGGGGCTACCGGCTCTTCGCCTGCAACGTGGACCCTGAGCCTGATGGCCACTGGGAGGCGTCGGAGGCCTCCCGCCTCATCCCCACGGTACAGCGGTTCGGCCGAGGCCGCGGCAGGCCAGCAGGGGGCGACGACAACCGCTTCGAGAAGGAGAAGCAGGACTATGCCTACTGCCTGCAGGAGGCGCTCTCTGCCTACGGCCCCCGGCACGTGGTTCTGCTGGAGGACGACGCTGTGCCAACGGAGGACTTCTTCCTGGTCCTGCGGGACCTCCTGGAGAGGAGGCTGACCACCCCTGCCGCCCGGGGAGCCCTCTACGTCAAGCTCTACCACCCCGAGAGGCTGCAGGGGTACCTCAACCCCGAGCCCATGCGCGTCCTGGAGTGGCTGGGCCTGGGCGCCCTGGGCGGCACCTCGCTCAGCATCGTCTACCGGAAGCTCTGCCGAAGGGCCTCGGTGATGCTGAGCTGGGCCGTTCTGGCCCTCTACACCATGCTGGTGGTCGAGCTGGCCGGGCGCCACTACCTGCTGGAGTGGCGCCGCCTCAGCCCTCAGCTCTACTCCCTGATGCCCGCCACCGAGTGCTGCACTCCCGCCATGCTCTTCTCGGCGCCGGCTGCCCGCCGGGTGCTGGCGTACCTCGGCAGCGTTCGGTGCAGGGCAGGCTACGCCAAGGACACGGCGCTCTACGCCCTGCTGCGGGAACACGGCGAGACTGCCTATGCCCTGGAGCCCAACCTGGTCACCCACATCGGGCTCTACTCCACCCTCCGAGGCCCCATCGCTCAACCCAGCCTCTGAATGGGACACCCCTCCCACCACCCGCTCAGTCTTCCTCCCCCTGCCCCCACCCACTGACGCCACAGTTCAGACCCCCCACCCCCACCATTTTTCACCCTGGGGTTCTGTCAAAGGGGGAGCTGGGAGAAAGAAAATAGTTCGGGGACTATCCACTATTTAACCCCCAAGCAGACCCTGTCCCTGGGAGGGTTTGATGGGAGGCAGTGTAGAGGGAGCCTTACTCTGTATCTAACCCTGTGCTGTCCCTGGCTTGGGAGTGTTTGATGTGGGTAGGGGACAGTGTAGTGGAAGCTTTGCTCTGTATCCAACCTCGTGCTGTCCCTGTCCTGAGAGTGTTTGATGGGGGTCAATGTAGAGAAAGCTTTACTCTGTATCTAACCCTGTACTGAGTCTTTGATAGGGACATTGTAGAGGAAGCTTTACTCTGTATCTAACCCTGTGCTGTCCCTGTCCGTGGGAGGGTTTGATGGGGCGGGTGGGGACAGTGTAGAGGGAGCTTTACTCTGTATCTAACCCTGTGCTGTCCCTGTCCGTGGGAGGGTTTGATGGGGCGGGTGGGGACAGTGTCGAGGGAGCTTTACTCTGTATCTAACCCTGTGCTGTCCCTGTCCGTGGGAGGGTTTGATGGGGGAGACAGTGTAGAGGGAGCTTTACTCTGTGTTGACAGAAATAATCAGGACAAAAACTGCCTCAGAATATGCTTCACAAATGGAAAAATCTGAGATTGACTTCCACCTTTAAACACGGTGCAGTGATTTGCAGTTAAATGCAGGGTTTTGTGTGGAGCTTTGAGAGATTTGGAAGTTTAAATCTTGTGTGAATCGTGATTTCAATTTTGCAAGAAGCCAGACATTCTGCTCAGTTTGAATTTGGAGAATTGTGCAGACTCCCCTTTGGAGCTGAGCAGTGGCTGGGATTTTAATTTTTGTCCTCCAGTTATGTTTTTAAGTGTGCAAACTGTGTGCAGTGTTTCCAGTGTCTGGAGCATTTAGTTATATTTGCCTTAATTATTTAAAAGATTTTCAAAAAGCCTTGGATAATAAAAGGAGAGATTGTAAAAGGACTGGGTCGCCTCTTGTCCTTCACCTCTTTGGTACAGGAAGACCAGAGCCCGTTGGAGGACCGGAAGATGATCTGGAGGAGCAACCAGACACAACAAAGAGCAGGCAGCCAAAGACAAGAGGCGCCCCGGGAGGTGTAGACACGAATAGAGCGCATGGGGGCCACAGTGACCTCTGCAGTTCAGGAGGAGGAGTGCAACAAAAACCAAAGCTGCTGGAAAAACTCAGCAGGTCTGGCAGCATCTGTGGAGGAACAAAACAGAGTTAACTTTTTGGGCCCGGTGACCGGTCCCCAGAAGCTTTTGTTTTATCTGTGGGAGCCGGTGGGTTTGTAGTGGATATTAGTGGCTGCACTATCCCCAGAAATGGAAACAGAGATGTCAAGCGAAGAGTTAGAGATAGACCAGGTGAAGGTGAGGACGGGCTGGAAATTGGAGGCGAAATTGATGAAGTTTTCCAACTCCGGGCGAGAGAGGGAAGCAGCACCGACGATATCATTGACTCGGAGAAGGAGTTGTGGGTGGGGGCCGGGATAGGACTGGAACAGGGGATGCTCCATGTATCCCACGAAGAGACAGGCATAACTGGGGCCCGTGCGGGTACCAATGGCAACCCCTCTTAGCTGAAGAAAATGAGAGGAGTTGAAAGAGAAGTTGTTGAGGGTGACGAGAAGCTCGGCCAAGCAGAGGAGGGTGGTGATGTATGTGGATGGTTCAGGTCTTTGCTCCAGGAAGAAGCGGAGAGCCCTAAGACCCTCCTGGTGGGGAATGGATGTGTAAAGGGATTGCATGTCCATGGTAAAGAGGAGGTGGCTGGAGCCGGTAAACTAGAAGCTTTGAAACCGGTGTAAGGCGTCGGATGAATCTTGGATGTATGTGGGTAGGGATTGGACTGGGGTGGGGTGGGGGTGCAGAGAAGATTGAGTGAAGGTAGGAAGAGATGAGTTCGGTGGGGCAGGAGCAGGCTGAAACAATGGGTCCACCTGGACAGTCCTGTTTGTGGATTTTTGGCAGGAGGTCGAAACGAGCGGTGCGGGGTTGGGCTATTAGCTTGGAAGCGGATGGGGGGAGATCACGGGATGAAATGAGATCCATAACCGTAATAGATACAATGGCCTGATGTGCCATGGTGGGGTCATGGTCCAGGGGAAGGTAGGAGGAGGTATCTGAGAGCTGACGCTCAGCCTGTGCAAGGTAGAGGTCAGTACGCCAGACTACCACAGCACCACCCTTATCGGCAGGCTTGGTGACAAAGTCAGGGTTCGATCTGAGTGCACGGAGTTCAGTCAGTTCAGAGGGAGATAGGTTGGACTTGTTGAGAGGGGCAGTGAAATGGAGGTGACTGATGTCATGTTGACAGTTCTCAATGAAAAGATCGAACGCAGGAAAAGGCCAGAGGGAGGGGTCCAGGTGGAGGGAGAGTGTTGGAGCTGGGCATAGGGGTCTGTGAGATGGGAAGAGGACTCTTGCCCAAAGAAATGAGCATGGAGGCAAAGACGTTGGAAGAAGAGTTTGACATCATGTCGTGTCCAAAGTTCATTAAGGTGGGGATGCAGAGGGATAAAGCTGAGGCCTTTGCTGAGTACAGAGCGCTCAGCATCGGAGAGTGGAAGGTTAGGAGGGATGGTGAATATCTGACAGGAGGTGGGGGCTTTGGGGGAGAAGATAGAGTCGGAGGGAGGGAACAGAGTCAGAGGGAAGGGGAGCAGAGGTAGGTTCCAGAGGGTCGTGGGTATTTTTGAGTTGGTGCATCTTGTGGGCCTTGATGCCTGAAAGGAAAGTAAGAAGTTTCTTGTTAGGATGACGAATGAGTGGAAGGATGAGGTGTAACTGCGGAGTGGTGCAGCCCTGAGCCAGTGTGTTACGCTGCTGTTGGGGAGAGAGAGGGTGAGAGTGTTGCACTGAGGGTGGATCTCAGGATGTGGCGAGATCAGCTGTCCGTGAGAAGTGGAGATATGTGATCCTGTGAGGATTCAAAACATGAGGGATGAAACTTCAGTTGGAATCCACGTGGGGTGAACCTGAGCCAGAGGCAGTCACTGAGGAATGTGATATGGCTGTGGAAATGAGTTTTAGGAAATACCTGGTCAAATACCAGGAGTGAGAGTGAAATTAACGTCATTGGGCAAGAAGGGAGATTGGAACAGAAATCCCCTTGGAGGGAGGAGCAAAATTTCTTCGAGGTGGGCATGCCAGGAAGAGATGCGGCAGTGAGTTAAATACTAAATAAAAACTGAAAGAACTGCGGATGCTGTAAATCAGGAGCAAAAACAGAAATTGCTGTAAAAGCTCAGCAGGTCTGGCAGCATCTGTGAAGGAAAAAAACAGTTAATGTTTCAGGTCTGGTGTCAGGGTCCAGAACTATGTTCTGAGGAAGGGTCACCGGACCCAAAACGTTAACTCTGTTTTTTCCTTCACAGATGGTGCCAGACCTTCTGGGCTTTTACAGCAACTTCTGTTTTTGTTCCTGATTTACAGCATCTGCAGTTCTTTTGGTTTCTATTTAGGAGGAGGAGGAGTGGATTTTTTTTCTCAGAGAGGGAATTTGATGAAAGCACAAATTTCCCACCTCTCCATCGCATGCACTGGCTTTGGATTCATCTCCTTGAAGAAACACATAAAGTCAGATTTGTGTTTTTTTACAAAAAGAGAATGGTACAAGTTGTGTTTTGAGTTGAGATAACGCAGTGTGGAGCTGGAGGGACACAGCAGGTCAGACAGCATCAGAGGAGCAGGAAATGTTGATGTTTTGGGTTGGGACCCTTCTTCAGAAAATGGGTACCCAACGAAAATGTCAGCTTTCCTGCTCCTCTGATGCTGCCTGCCCTGCTGTGTTCCTCCAGCATCAGCAGTTCTTGCTATCCCTTTTGTATTTGAGTTGAATTTGTTTTTAATTTTTAAGACACTTAGATTGGGCCCCATCACGAGCCTCTCATCCTCCTGCCCAGTCGCTGATGTCTCAATCTCTTCAAAAATCTTAAAGAAGAACTTGACTGAGTTTTTTTTTGAAGAGGCAGAAAAGAGTATTGATGCAGGCAGAGTGATAGACATTGTCTGTAAGGATTTCAGCAAAGTGTTTGACAAGGTTCCCATTGTAGACTGGTTAGTAAGGTTCGAATACAGGGGATCCGGGGGAGCTCGCCGATTGGATACAAAATTCAGAAGGTGGTGGTGGAGTTTTTTGGACTGGAGGTCTGCGACCAGCAGTGTGCCGCAAAGATCATTGCTGGTTCCACTGCTTTTCATCATTTATATAAACGATTTTGAGATGAATAGAAGAGGTACAGTTAGTAACTTTGCAGACGATATCAAAAATAGGAGGTGCAGTGGGCAGGGAAGAAGATTACCTCAGAGTTCAACACGACCTTGATCAGACGGGTGGCAGATAGAGTTTAATTTAGATAAATGTGAGGTGCTGCATTTTGGAAAGGTAAATCAGGGCAGGACTTAGACGCTTAACGGTAAGGGCCTGGGAAGTGTTGCTGAACAAAGAGACCTTGGAGTGCAGATTCATAGTTCCATGAAATTGGAGTTGCAAGTCGACATGGGGGTGAAGAAGGAGTTTGACATGCCTGCCTTCATTGGTCATAACACATTGAGCTGAGGAGTTGGGAGGTTATTTTGCAGCTGTACAGGACATTGGTGAGGCCACTTTTGGAATACTGTGTACAGTTCTGGTTGCCCTCCGCGAGGAAAGCTGTGATGGGAATGTTGCTGTGGAGAGGCTGAATAGACTGGGGCATTTTTCCCTGGAATGTCGGTGGCTGAGCGGTGACCTTACAGAGGGTTATAACATCGTGGGGGCTATTGATATGGTGAATAGTCAATGTTCCTTTTTCCCTGGGGTGGGGTAGTCCAAAACTAGAGGGGCATCGGTTTAAGCTGAGAGGGGAAAGACTTGAAAAGGACCTCGGGGGCAACTTTTTCACACAGAGGGTGGTGCGTGTATGGAATGAGCTGCTAGAGGAAGCGGTGGAGGCCGGTACAATTAGAATATTTAAAAGGCATCTGGACGGATGCATACTCGGAGATAGTAAGAACTGCAGATGCTGGGGTCGGAGATAACATGGTACGTAGACAGGAAGGGCTTGGGGGGTATAGGTCAGATTGGAATGTCTGGTCAGCGCAGACTATTTGTAGTGAAGCTCCTGCTTTGCCACTCCATGACTCTATTGACACTATCATGTAGGAGCAAGAGGAGGCCATTCAGCCCTTTGAGCCTGCTCTGCTGCTCAATCCGATCGTGGCTGATCTCATATGGGCCTCAATTCCATTCTCCTGCCTGTAACCCTCACAGTAAACAAAATCCTGTGTTCTCTCCTCAAATTGACTGCCCGCTGAGGAAGTGAGTTCAACAGACTGCTTCTCTCAGATGGTTACCAATTTCTGATACGGAGGGTGGGGATCTCTCCCTCTGAATGTGTCAAGCCGAGAAGTTGAGACTAACTAACCCACCGAAAGGAAGAGACGGAATTGAGGATTGGGATAGTCGGTGCTTTCTTTTGTTAGTTTTTGGGGTTGAAACTTGTAACAAATGGAAGAGTGCATAGAGGGTCAGGGCTCAGGCATCAACAATTTGCAATCTTTGTACTTGGCTGAAGGGACTGACTGCCTTGTAGCCAGACGGCTCTGACTAGAACAAAATGCGGGAGAAGGTGGTGTGTGGGGGAATGAACGGTATCTCCAAAGATGTGGAACGAAACAGGGAAAAAACCCCAACGAATTGCAGATGCTGCAAGTCAGAAACGAGAACAGAAATTGCTGGAAAAATTCTGCAGGTCTGGCAGCATCTGGGGAGGGAAAGCAGAGTTAAAACCCTCGGGCCCAGAGACCCTTCTTCAGAGCTGATTGTAGCTGGGACAAAGGTTGTGCTGGAGAAAGGTTGGAGAAACCAATAAACTAAATGATAGGCGGAGATAGAGCCCAGATGGAGAGAGAGAGAGAGTTGGGCAGATGAAGGAATGGGTAAAGGTCAGCCTGGGAACGTGAGGAGCTGCTAATGGGGACCATTAGTGATTTATAATGGGTTGTTTCTGGTCACAGTTCTTGTGATGACAGGGCCTAGTGTGTGGGGATTAGACGAAGGCGCTTAGGCCTTAAAACTCATTGAACTCAGCACCGAATGCAGAAAGCTGCAGAGTGTCCAATTGGGAAGTGACATGCCGCTCTTCCAGTGTGCGCTGAGCTTGGCTGGAACACAGCCGCAAGCCAGAGACACAGATGTTGACCGGAGAAGAGAGCGGTGTTTTCAAGTGGCAGGCAATTGGAAGCTCAGGGTCTTTTTAGCGGACCGGACATAGTACCAGTGTTCTGCAAAGTGATTGCCCAGGGTGTACTCTATCTCCGCAGTGTGGAGGAGACCACACAGTGAGCAGCAAATGCAGTAGGCTAGATTGAGGGCAGTGCAGGTAAAGTGCTGTAGGAAGGCCTGTTTGGGCGTCTGGATGTCTCCTCTGAACTGCTGGCTCCTCAACTTAAACATATGCTGTTTGAAGTGTCTAGGCCTGATACGTCAGCTGTTGTGCTCCTGAGATGCAGCTTGGCCTGCTGTGTTCATCCGGCTCCACACTTTGTTATCTTGGTCTTCGGTATGTCTGTCGTGGGCAAGAAATTCTCACAATCTACTCTGTACCTGTCGTGACTTTGCGTACTTCAATCAGTTCCTCCCCAATTAGCCGTGTCTGCTGCAAGAAAAACAGCTGCATCCTACTTGACCCATCCTAACTAAGATGTTTCATCCCAAGCAACATGCTGGCGAACCCACTCTGTACCGTCTCTGGTGAAATCATGACCTCCTGATAATCTGGCGACCAGAATGGCACACAGTAGGGGATTGCTCGGGAGGCACGGTGTCTCAGTGGTGAGCACTGCAACCTCACAGCGCCAGGGACCCGGGTTTGATTCCAGCATCGGACGACTGTCTGTGTGGGTTTCCTCCGGGTGCTCCGGCTTCCTCCCACAGCCCGAAGATGTGCAGGCTAGGTGGATCGGCCAGGCTATATTTCCCGTAGTGTTCAGGGGTGTGTGGGTTATAGGGGGACGAGTCTGGGTGGGATGCTCAAAGGGGCGGTGTGGACTTGTTGGGCCGAAGGGCCTGTGTCCACACTGTAGGGAGTCGAATCTAATCTCATCTAAACTAGGCAACAAGTGATTTTTTTTTTTCCATACAAATGTGCTCTTTCAATTCCCCTTCAATCCCTGCACATCCAGCCAGTGCACTGGTTCTCAGCTTTTGGAACGCCTTCATTAGGGGCTGGAATGTTAGCACCATATAAGGGTAAACACTGTGGTAGGATGGGTGGGGTTTGGGGTGAGGGAAGTGTGTGTATGGTTAGGTCTCTTTATGTGAGGAGAGATATATTCTTGCAGTGGAATCGGTGTCAGGGAAGATGCATTTGGCTGATCCCGAGGAGAAAGCCGCTGTTGTTTAAGGAAAGACTCGGCTTAAATTCAGTTTGGGAAGAGGATCTTATTTGAATATATTAGGTTCTGAGTGAGAAGGACAATGTGGACGCTGAATAGATGCTTTCGCTCGCAGGGGAATGACAATGTTTTGTGAGGTGGGGGGACAGTGAGATGGGGACATTTAAGACTGAGTTGCGGAGAAATTGCGACTCCTGGAGGTCGTTAGTCTTTGGTTAAAGTCTCCCGAAGAGGATACATAGGCTCGGGAGGCAATAAGGAGCACAGATGCTGGGAGGTGTGAGGCTGGAAAAGCACAGCAGGTCAGACAGCATCAGAGGAGCAGGAAAGTCAACGTTTTGGCCTGAAACGAGGAGTTAGAGGTCTCCCTCAGCATGAGGATTAAGGTTATATGGGCTGCAGTCAACACGAGGAAGTTGCTATGAGTACTTAGGTTATATAGTCCTCCCTCGGTATGGGGCAATTAATACAGGTATATAGGCCTCACTCAGCATGGGGCAATTAATAGAGGTATATAGGCCTCTCTCAACATGGGGCAATTAATACAGGTATGTAGGCCCCTCTCAGCATGGGGCAATTAATAGAGGTATATAGGCCTCACTCAGCATGGGGCAATTAACACAGGTATATAGGCCTCTCTCAGCATGGGGCAATTAATACAGGTATGTAGGCCTCTCTCAACATGGGGCAATTAATACAGGTATGTAGGCCCCTCTCAGCATGGGGCAATTAATAGAGGTATATAGGCCTCACTCAGCATGGGGCAATTACTACAGGTATATAGGCCTCACTCAGCATGGGGCAATTAATACAGGTATGTAGGCCCCTCTCAGCATGGGGCAATTAATAGAGGTATATAGGCCTCTCTCAGCATGGGGCAATTAATACAGGTATATAGGCCTCTCTCAGCATGGGGCAATTACTATAGGTATATAGGCCTCACTCAGCATAGGGCAATTACTATAGGTATAGAGGCCTCACTCAGCATGGGGCAATTACTATAGGTATATAGGCCTCACTCAGCATGGGGCAATTAATACAGGTATATTGGCCTCACTCAGCATGGGGCAATTACTATAGCTATATAGGCCTCACTCAGCATGGGGCAATTACTATAGGTATATAGGCCTCACTCAACATGGGGCAATTAATAGAGGTATATAAGCCTCACTCAACATGGGGCAATAACTATAGGTATATAGGCCTCACTCAGCATGGGGCAATTACTACAGGTATATAGGCCTCTCTCAGCATGGGGCAATTACTACAGGTATATAGGCCTCACTCAGCATGGGGCAATTACTATAGGCATGTAGGCCTCACTCAGCATGGGGCAATTACTCTAGGTATATAGGCCTCTCTCAGCATGGGGCAATTACTACAGGTATATAGGCCTCACTCAGCATGGGGCAATTAATACAGGTATATAGGCCTCACTCAGCATGGGGCAATTACTATAGGTACATAGGCCTCACTCAGCATGGGGCAATTAATACAGGTATGTAGGCCTCTCTCAGCATGGGGCAATTACTACAGGTATATAGGCCTCACTCAGGATGGGGCAATTACTATAGGTATAAAGGCCTCACTCAGCATGGGGCAATTACTACTGGTATATAGGCCTCACTCAGCATGGGGCAATTACTACAGGTATATAGGCGTCACTCAGCATGGGGCAATTACTACAGGTATATAGGCCTCACTCAGCATGGGGCAATTACTATAGGTATATAGGCCTCACTCAGCATGGGGCAATTACTCTAGGTATATAGGCCTCTCTCAGCATGGGGCAATTAATACAGGTATGTAGGCCTCACTCAGCATGGGGCAATTACTACAGGTATATAGGCCTCACTCAGTATGGGGCAATTACTACAGGTATGTCGGCCTCACTCAGCATGGGGCAATTAATACAGGTATATAGGCCTCACTCAGTTTGGGGCAATTACTATAGGTATATTGGCCTCTCTCAGCATGGGGCAATTACTACAGGTATATAGGCCTCACTCAGCATGGGGCAATTAATACAGGTATATAGGCCTCACTCAGCATGGGGCAATTACTATAGGTACATAGGCCTCACTCAGCATGGGGCAATTAATACAGGTATATAGGCCTCACTCAGTTTGGGGCAATTACTATAGGTATATAGGCCTCACTCAGCATGGGGCAATTACTACAGATATATAGGCCTCTCTCAGCATGGGGCAATTACTATAGGTATATAGGCCTCACTCAGCATGGGGCAATTACTACAGGTATATAGGCCTCTCTCAGCATGGGGCAATTACTATAGGTATATAGGCCTCACTCAGCATGGGGCAATTACTATAGGTATATAGGCCTCACTCAGCATGGGGCAATTACTATAGGTATATAGGCCTCACTCAGCATGGGGCAATTAATACAGGTATATAGGCGTCACTCAGCATGGGGCAATTTCTACAGGTATATAGGCCTCTCTCAGCATGGGGCAATTACTACAGGTATATAGGCCTCACTCAGCATGGGGCAATTACTACAGGTATATAGGCCTCACTCAGCATGGGGCAATTAATACAGGTATATAGGCCTCACTCAGCATGGGGCAATTACAACAGGTATATAGGCCTCTCTCAGCATGGGGCAATTACTACAGGTATATAGGCCTCTCTCAGCATGGGGCAATTACTATCGGTATATAGGCCTCACTCAGCATTGGGCAATTACTACAGGTATATAGGCCTCTCTCAGCATGGGGCAATTACTACAGGTATATAGGCCTCACTCAGCATGGGGCAATTACTACAGATATATAGGCCTCTCTCAGCATGGGGCAATTAATACAGGTATATAGTCCTCCCTCAGCATGGGGCAATTACTACAGGTATATAGGCCTCACTCAGCATGGGGCAATTACTGTAGTTATATAGGCCTCACTCAGCATGGGGCAATTACTACAGGTATATAGGCCTCACTCAGTTTGGGGCAATTACTATAGGTATATAGGCCTCACTCAGCATGGGGCAATTACTACAGATATATAGGCCTCTCTCAGCATGGGGTAATTACTATAGGTACATAGGCCTCACTCAGTATGGGCAGTGCTATGGGCATAAAAGTTATGTCAGTATAGGGCAGTTGTTCTGGATATATAAATTATGTAGACCTCGCTCAGTGTTGAGCGGTTGCTATGGATTTTTAGCTTTTCTGCACTTCACTGCTATTGGGAGGTTGCAATTGGTGGTTAGATTTTATCGTCCTCTCTCAGTATGAAGCAATTGTTGTGGGTATTTAGGTGAGAAAGGCCTCATTTAGAAGCAACGGTTGCTGTGGATATTTAGGTTTGAAAACCCTCGCTCAGTAAGGCATGGTTGCTATGTAACCTCACTCAGTATTGGGCTGTTAGATGGATAGTGGAGGCTAGGTCATTAAGTGTAATTGAGACCAATCTGTGCTTGAGAAAGGAGTTGAGGGGATTTGAGATCAGCCATGAAGAAGGTGTTAAGCCACAATCAGGTGAGTGACGGTGTTATTAAAATGCAGGGCATGTTTGAGGAGATGACTCCAGTCCCTGTTTCTGAGAAAGTTGCATTCTAAGGATCTGATGGAAGGCAGCTTGGTCTCAGAATGTGGGAACAGGACTGGATTGGACAAAGTCCCTGATTGCGCTGGTGTCCCAGCAGGCTGGCCGCACGGATGGATGTGGCAAAGACTTTTGTTTGGGTAGACCTTTACATCCAAGTCAATGGCTCATGTGTTTCCCCCCTGGCCTGTACATATGGCCATTGGGCAAGAACTGAAATCCCTTTCTCAGGTATATGTGTTGAGGCTGTATAGGCCTCAGTCCGTAGGGCAGTTGCCTTGGGAAATGTGGCTTTGTTGACTTCAGAATGGAGATGATTGTCATGGGTTTAATTAGGTCTCACTTTGTATGGTGTGCTTGTCATGGTTAGTTAGGCTTTATCAGCCTCTGCATGCGGACAGTTGTCACAGGAATTTAGGTTGTATAGGTCTCACTCAGCACGGGGTGGTAACCATAGATAGTTAGGCTTTACAGGCCTCACTCAGTTTGGGACAGTTACCTTTGGAAGTTAGGCTTTTGTTTATGACAATTGTTGTGCTTAGTTAGGCATGATTGACCTCAGTCTGTAAGGAAGTCGTTGCCATGGGCGTTTAGGTTTTCTAGGTCTCACTTGTTACGGTGTGGTTACCGGAGGTAGTTAGGCTTTATAGGCTTCACTGTGTGTTGGGTGGTTGACATGGGTAATTAGGCTTTATAGGCATTTAGGTTTTATAGGCCTTACCCAGTATGGGGCAGTTGCCTTGGGTAGTTAGGCTTTAGAGGATTCACTCTGCATGGGATGGCTGTTGTGGGTAGTTATGTTTTGTAGTCTTTGGTCGGAGGAAAATTGTCATGGCTAGTTAGACTTTTAGGGGTCAATCTGTAAAGGGTGGTTGCCATAGTTATTTAGGTTATATAGGCCTCACTCGCTGTGGGGCAGATGCCGTGGGTAGTTGGCCTTTATAGGCCTCATGCTGTAAGGGATGGTTGCCTTGGTTAGTTCGGCTTCTTAGGCCACAATATGAGTATTTGGGCTTTATAGGCCTCACACAGTATCGGGTGGTTGCGATGGTTTCTTAGGCTTTACAGGTCTGCCTCTGTCTGGGTGGTGCCGTGAGTAGTTCAGCTTTACAGGCCTCAGTTTATGGCAGGTTGTCACGGTAATTTTGGCTTTATCGGCCTCATTCTGTATTGGGTGGTTGCCATGTCATGTTAGGTTTTGTAGGCCTCAGTGCGGCTACTTAGGCTATATATCCCTGACTTTGTGATCAGGTGTTTGCTATTGTTAGTTCAGTTCGATGGGGACAGAAGACAGAGAGTCAAGCATGAAGGAAGAACTGAAGGAAATCCTTGTTAGTCATGAAATGGCCCTGGAGAGATTGATAGGATTAAAATCGGAAAAGTCCCTATTTCCTGATGTCCCGCATCCTGGTGTATTTCAGGAAGTGGCCATAGAAATAGAGGACATATTGGTTATTTTGTTCCAGCATTCTATAGACTCTGGAAGAGTTCCACTGGACTGGAGGGGAGCTAATGTAACCCATTTCTTTATTAAAAAAGAAGGAAGGGAAAAAAAACAGAAATGTAGACTAGTTAACCTGACATTGGTGGTGGGTGAAAATGCTGGAGTCAATTATTGAGGATGCAATAACCGAGCATTTGAAGAACAGTTGAGAATCGGTCCAAGTCAGCATGGATTCAGGAGAGGTCAGTCGTACTTGACAAATCTTCGGGAATATTTTTGAAGGATGTGACCAGTGGAAGGTACAAGGGAGAACCAGTGATGTTGTGTAGCTTTTTTGACAAGGTTCCGCGCAAAGTGAGGAAAATTACAGCTCACGTTATCGGAGGTAGCGTATTGATAGGTTGGCAGACAGGAAGCAGAGAGTTGGAATAAATGAGCCCTTTTCGGGGTGACAGGCAATGACAAGTGGGGTGCCGTAGATTTTGGCACTGGGATCCCAGCTCTTCACGATATACTTTCATGACTTGGACAAAGGAATTAAACGCAATACCTCAAAACTTGCAGATGATGCTAAGCTGGGTGTCAGTGTGTGCTGTGAGGAGGATGCTCCGAGGCTGCAGGGTGATTTGGACAGACTGGCTGAGTGGGCACATACTTGGCAAATGCAGTGTAACATGGATAAGTGTGAGGTTATCCAGTTTGGTGTCAAAAAACAGGATGGCAGCTTATCAGCTGAATGGCACCAGTTTGGGAAAGGGTAGGGGATAACAAGACCTGGGTGTCATAGTGGAACAACTCCTGAAGGTTGGCGTGCAAGCAGTGAGGAAAGCTAATGGCATGCTGGCCTTCACAGTGAGGGGATTTGAGTATTGGAGGAGGGATGTCATAAGGCAGCTATGCATGGCCTTGGTGAGGGCACATCTTGAGTATTGTGTGCAGTTTTGGTCTCCCAGTCTGAGGAAGGACATTCTTGCTATCAAGGGAGTCTTGTGATGGTTCACCAGATTGCCGGGATGGCAGGTCTGACATATGAAGAATCATTGGATCAACTGGGCTCGGACTCACTAGAATTTAGAAGAGTGAGGGGAATGTCATGGAAACATGTAAAATCCTGATGGGACTGCACAGGCTAGAGAGAATGTTCTCAACATTGGGGAAGTCTAGAATGAGGGGAATGTCATGGAAACATGTAAAATCCTGATGGGACTGCACAGGCTAGAAAGAATGTTCTCAACATTGGGGAAGTCTAGAACGAGGGGAATGTCATGGAAACATGTAAAATCCTGATGGGACTGCACAGGCTAGAAAGAATGTTCTCAACATTGGGGAAGTCTAGAACGAGGGCTCACAGTCTAGGAATAAGGGGTGAGCCATTCAGGACTGAAATGAAGAAGAATTTCTTCACTTAAAGTTGTTTATCTGTGGAATTCTCTCCCACAGGAAGCTGTGAGGCCCATTTCGTTAGATATATTCAAGAGGCAGCTAGATGAGGCCCTTGCTGCTATGGGGATCAAGGGGTGTGGAGAGAAAACGGGAATTGGAAATTGAAATTGCATGATCAGCCATGATCATATCGAATGTTGGTACAGACTAACGGGCTGAATGACTGACTGCTACACCGATGTTTTAATTTTTTTTATCAGCCTCACACTGTCGGGTGATTGCTGTGGCCAATTAGGCTTCTTCTGCCTTTGCATGGGGATGTTTGTCATGGTTAGACTGGCTTTATAGACCTCACTCTGTGTGTACATTCATTCAATCAACAAAATTGTGCCCTTGAGATACGTGTGATAGACAGAGCGGTGATCATTTTGTGTTCGGGATTGTAAATATTCTCTCATCGACTTGTTCAGGAATGTTGTTACACACTTCTGGAGGAGTGAGATCAAGTCGGTGACTTTGCTCTGTTCACATGAAGTTTGGGCCACAATCGAGATAAAAAGGGCGGATGTGAGATGAACCAGAAACTGATAACCGTGTTCCTGCTCCACAGAGAAAGAAAAGGAGGCAGGTTACCGAGCGGCAGAACAGAGCAGATCGCCTGCTGGTCACTTCTGGAGGAGATAGGATTTATACCCAAGCCTCTTGGTTCAGAGGCAGGGACGCTGCTGTTGCAAATCAAGACCTATCAAGTCAAGGATTCTTTGGTATATATCATCCAGAAAGTAAACTGAGGCACACATTAATTCATAAATTCGTATGCAACGTGAGCTCGTGGGGGTCTGGGAGAGATAGACTGAGTATTCAAAAATTACTCCAGTGCATTGTCCATGAGCAAACGAACTTTGTTGACAAATAGTACGACTGAACTTCTATTTTTGATGGAAGAAAAACACGACAAGTCTGCCTGGCATTTTATGCATTTATCATGCAGCTGTCCCAAACAAGCAAAACATGTGTGAAACAGGAGCAGAGCTGTCTTCAAGCAGGAGAACAGCTTCCAGTTACAGTTAGTGGGACACTTTGGGAAAATAAGTGCGTGTTTGGAAGAGAGAAACAAGGCGGTGGTCATGTGAAAGAGAGAAATCAGCTTTATCTTTGTCCTTTCTAGGCTGTCAGACGCATTGGGAAACTGTGCTGAGTAACAGTAAGTGAAAGATTGTCTCTGTCCCAGAGGGCCAAAGGGCTGCTCTCTCATGAGGGAGACGATCGAGCAGTTGCATGCTTCACCTGAGGGTCATCACGCCTCTGGTGAGGGAGTGAGATCAAGTCGGTGACTTCTCTGTGTTCACATGAAGCTTGGGCCACAATCGAGATAAAAAGGGCAGATGTGAGATGAACCAGAACCTGATAACCGTGTTCCTGCTCCACAGAGAAAGAAAAGGAGGCAGGTTACCGAGCGGCAGAACAGAGCAGATCGCCTGCTGGTCACTGAAAGGACTTACGACCGTGAAGGGGAAATACAGAAAGTGACTTGTCCCAAGCTGGCAGGTTCTCCATTCCAACAGTGAATTCGGTGACAGGGTCCAAACTGCATCTCTGTGTCCCTCGTCACTTTCACAAGTTGCCCCTTGTTGTATTGGTCACACAATCTGACACTTATTCCGTGGTAAAGATGAGCAAAACAAACCCAGGCATGTGTGATGCTTGATTTGCCAACCATCACACTCCTGAAGCAGTCATTTCAGGAATGCCGAATGTGTTTTGTTCTTTGTTGAAAATATTCCAAAACAAGTGGGCGTATTAAAAAGCATTTAATGAGTGGGATGATATCTACTGGATGGTGGGAACAATTGACTTTTCGATTGTAAATTGTTTTCACGGTTTAATGGATAGAAACATTGGAAATGAGGGCAGGAGTCAGCAATCTGCTTCCTCAGGCTGGCTCTGCCATTTTCTATGAAGTGTGGTTGTGGGGTTAAGACCTATTGGGGAAGCCATAGCGGCCAGGTCTCTGGCAGGAAGCATGGCTCTGTGGCTCAGAAGGGAATGGGCCGGGCGGGGGGGTGGCATTAGGAGAGTGATAGTGACATTAGAATCAATGGTTAGGGGAACAGACAAGAGGTGCAGTGGTACCCAACCAGACTCCTGCATGGCATGCTGCCTCCCGCGTGCCAGGGTCAGGGATGCCTTGGACTGAGTCATCAGTCTTCGTAAGGGGCAGGGAGAGCTGCCAAAAGTCGTGGTACACATGACATAGCTAGAAAATGTGATGAGGGCGTGAAAACTGAATATGGGAGTTAGGATGGAAGCTGAAAGCCAGTAGGAGCAGAGCAGTAATCTCAGGATTATGGTCGGTACCACGGGCAACTGAACAAGTGTCGACAGAAGTGATACAGGAGGGAAGGCTTCAGGTTTGTGGATCATTGGGATACTTTCTCGGGAAGGTGGGACCAGTGCAGAAGAACAGTTTGCACCTGAACTGGAGGGGCACCGATATCCTGGGCTGGATGTTTGCTAGAGCTCCTTAGGCGGGTTTGGCAGGGGAAAGGGCACAAGGCTACATTACAGAGGATGGGCTAGCCGGTGGATTGGCAGATAGAGCAAGCGCAGAGTCTGTAAGGAAGGATAAGCAGTTGATAGGGCAAAGTGGCCGTCAGTGCAGTGGGTTGAGGTGTGTCTACTTCAATGCAAAAAGTGTCAGGATTAAGGGTGACAAACTTCGAGCATGGATCAGTGCTTGGAGCTACAAAGTTCTGGTCATTCAGGAGAATTGATAACACAGGGGCATGAATCTTCGTTGGATGGCCTGGGGTTTAGATGTTTCAAAAAAATTAAGGAGGGAGGTAAAAGAGGTGGAGGAGTGGCATTGCTAATCTGGGATGGTATCACAGCTTCAGAATGGGAGGTCAGGGAGGAGCGTGTGTCCACTGAGTCAGTATGGGTTGAAGTCAGAAACAGGAAAGAAGTAGTCACTTTACTGGGAGTTGTCTCTCGACCCCCCAACAGCAACAGAGGCACTGAGGAGCAGATTGTGAAAAGTTTCAGAAGTATAAGGATTGTTGTCATGGGTGACTTCAACTTCCCTAATATAGACTGGAACGTCCTAAGTGCAACTAGTTTGGATGGAGCAGATTTTGTCAGGTGTGTCCAGGATGTATTTCTGACTCAATAAGTAGATAGATCGACTAGAGGGGAGGCCAAATTGGAGTTGGTGATTGGCAGACAACCAGGCCAGGTGTCAGATCTTTCGGTGGGAGAGCATTTCGGTGACAGTGATCAAAACTCCCTGAACTTTACTGTTGTCATGGAGAGTGATAGGAACAGAGAGTTTTGGAAACTAATTGATTGGGGAGGGGGAATTATAATTCTATTAGGCAAGCACTGCAGAGCATCAACTGGGATCAGACGTTCTCAGGGAAATGCATAACAGAAGTGTGGAGTTTGCTTAGGGAGCAGTTGCTACAGGTACAGGACAGGTTTGTCCCAGTGAGGAAAGGGAAGGATGGGAAGGTAAAGGAACCTTAGATGACAAGACATGTGGAACACCTAGTCAAGAGGAAGAAGGAAGCTTACTTAAGGTTGAGAATCAAGGATTAGACAGGGCTCTCGAGGTCTATAAGGTAGCCAGGAAGGAACTGAATAATGGGCTTAGGAGAGCTAGAAGGGGGTATGAGAAAACCTTGGTGGATAGGATCAACGAAAACCCCAGGGCTTTCTATACTTATGTGAGCAACAAGAGGATGGTCAAAGTGAGAGGAGGGCCAATCAGGGATAGTGGAGGGAACTTATGCGTGGAGTTAGAGGAGTTTGGCGAGATCCTTAATGAATACTTTGCTTTGATATTCACCAGTGCGAGGGACCTTAACGTTTGTGAGGACAGCGTGAAACAGGTTGTTACGCTCGAACAGGTTGATATTTTAGGAAGGAGGATGTGCTAGAAAGTTTGAAAAACATGAGGATAGTTAAGCAGATGTTCACCTGCACATCTGCCAATGTGGTATGCTGCATCCGCTGTACACAGTGCGGCTTCCTCTACATTGGGGTAACCAAGCGGAGGTTTGGGGACCGCTTTGCAGAACACCTACGCTCCATTCGCAGTAAACAACTGCACCTCCCAGTCGTGAACCATTTTAACTCCCCCCTCCCATTCCTTAGAAAACATGTCCATCATGGGCCTCCTGCCGTGCCATAATGATGCCACCCGTAGGTTGCAGGAACAGCAACTCATATTCTGCTTGGGAACCCTACAGCCCAATGATATCAGTGTGGATTTCACAAGCTTCAAAATTTCCCCTCCCCCCCACTGCATTCCAAAACCAGCCCAGCTCATTCCTGCCTGCCTAAGCTGTTCTCCCTCTCACTTATCCCCTCCTGCCAACTCAAGCCGCACCTCCATTTTCTACCTACTAACCTCATCCCGCCCCCTTGACCTGTCCGTCCTCCCCGGACTGACCTATCCCCTCCCTACCTCCCAACCCGTAATCTCCTCCACACTTAACTTCTCCTCTATGTACCTTAGGTCCACCTTCCCCTCTCTCCCTATTTATTTCAGAATCCTTTCCCCAAGCCCCTTTTCTGTTGAAGGATCTAGGCCCAAACGTCAGCTTTTGTGCTCCTAAGATGCTGCTTGGCCTGCTGTGTTCATCTAGCCCCACACCTTGTTATCCAGGATAGTTAAGTGGCCTGGGCCAGAGGGATATACCCAAGTTTTCTATGGGAAGCGAGGGAAGAGATGGCTGCCTCTTTGGCGACAATCTTTGCTTCCTCACTCTTGACTGGAGTAGTACCAGAAGACTGGAGTTTGGTAAATGTTGAAGAAAGGGAATAAGGACAATCCTTGAAATTACAGGCCGGTCAGTCTTACTTCTGCAGTGGGCAAATTATTGGAGAGAATTCTGGGCGAGAATATTTATGATTATTTGGAAAAGCACAGTTTGATGAAAAATAGTCAGCATGGCTTTGTGATGGGCAGGTCACACCTCACAAGCCTTATTGAATTATTTGAGGATGTGACAAAATGCATTGATGAAGCTAGAGCAGTGGATGTGGTGTATATGGGGTTTCGGAATGCACTGATAAGGTTCCCCATGGTCGGTTCTTTCAGAAGGTAAGGAGGCATGGGATTCAATGAAATTGGCTGTCTGGATACAGAATTGCTGGTCCAGTAGAAGACAGCAGGTTGTAATAGATGGAAAGTATCCATCCCGGAACTCAGTGACCAGTGGCGTTCTGCAGGGATCTGTTCTGGGACCTCTGCTCTTTGTGATCTTTATGAATGACTTGGATGAGGAATTGGAAGGGTGGGTCAGTCAGTTTGCTGATGACACGAAGGTTGGTAGAGTTGTGGACAGTGTGGAGGGCAGTTGTAGTTTACAATCGAGAATACAATCAAGAAAAACGTGAAGTGATTGATTTTGGAAGGTCAAATTTGAATGCAGAATACAAGGTTAATGGCAGGATTCATGGCAGTGTGGAGGAACCAAGGGATCCACATCCGTGATTACATCAAAGTTGCTGCCCGAGTTGATCGTGTTGTAAAGAAGGCGTATGGTATGGTGACCTTCATTTAGTGGAATTGAGTTTGAGAGCCGCGAGGTTATGCAGCAGCTTTCTAAATCTCTGGTTACACCATACTTGGAATATTATGCTCAGTTCTGGTCAACTCATTATTGCAGAAATACGGAAGCTTTAGGGAGGGTGCAGAGGAGAGTTACGAGGATGCTGCCTGGACTGGAGGGCATGTCTTATCAGGAACATTTGAGTGAGCTAGGGTTTTTATCATTGGCGTGAAGAAGGATGTGAGGTGACTTGATAGAGGTGTACAAGATGATGAGAGGCAGATAGAGTGGATCGTCAGAGACATTTTCCCTGGGCGGAAATGACTACGATGAGTGTGCATTGTTATAAAGTGATGTGTCAGGGAGATCTCAGCGGTCAGTTCTTTACAAAGAGAGTGGTGGGCGCTGGTGGGAAATGCGCTGCTGGCAGTGGCAGTGGGGGCAGATACATTAGAAACTTTGAAGCAACTCTTGGGCAGACACATGGAGGATAGTAAAATGTAGAGTAAGCAGGTTAGATTGATCTTAGCAGGATAATAGGTCAGACACAACATCATGGGCCGAAGGGCCTGTACTGTGCTGTACTGTTCTATGTTCTATCCAGCATTTCTTTATAACTCAAGAGTTGGAGATACTTTGCAATCTGATATGGAACCTGAGCTGTTCTGGGCACAAGAGTGTGTTACAAATCACACACTTCAGGGGCAGAGTTGGAGGAACCTGACTCAATTCTAAAATCTTCCAGGAGGAACTAGATAAGTAACACCATCCGAAGTCCTCGGACTCAGAAAGGGAGAGATAGAGTGATTGGGATGACATTGACAACGAGTCCAACTGAATATGAGTTCCCTGATTGGGGCTGTAAATCTGGGCCAATCAGGGAGCCCCAGCTGACAGAACAGGTGAGTCAGACATCACATTCACTCTGAGAGCTTCTTCTGAGGAAGCTGGATCAGTGCCAAGGACTGTCCATGTGTACCTAAAGGGTTAAAAGGTGACAGCTTACCACACCCTGTGGAGTTATTTCTGTGGGCATGAGTGAAGACCCATTGATTATCCATGCATAATTGTCCTGAAGGCAGTTTGGAGTCAAACACTTTGCTGTGGGACCGGAGTCACATTGAGTGCAGACGACGTAAGGCCAGCAGATTTTCTTCACTAAAAAGGCCTGTTCCAAAAATCATCATGAGATATTTGGTTCCAGACTTTATTTGATTGAATTCAGATTACACCATTTGCTACAGTGTGTTTCCAGAATGTTACCGGGTTTTTGGATTAAGAGTCGAGCAATGAAAACGAGGCCAGTGCTTCCCTTCAGGTGTCTTATATTTGCCACAAATATCGCAGTCCTATCTTTTTTGATCTGTGAGATACATGTTTGATGGTGAATACCACATCACACTTGTCGACTGATTTGACGACTAAAAGGGCTCAGCATGTCACAGGAGTAAGTTTCGAGCAATTGTGAGTCTCTTAACGGTGGAATTGGCCATTTTACTCTTACATGGGAAAACGTTCAAAAAGTGTTACAGACTGAAAATTCCACAAAGCAATTTCAAAAGGATGATTTTTCACAATTTCATCAAGCGTTCACTTGCACAGTCGCAGCATTGAATTAAACTTAAGGTGCACCATCTCCTATTGTTACAGGCAATCTGTTATACATTCCACTTATAATAAACTAATTCTCATTGGGAAACTAGAAGCAGTTTCGGTGGGCAATTGACCTCATTTGTACTGTATTTCGGTGATAAACTGGCATGTTCCATCATCTGAATACCTGACAGTTTCAAAACTCCACAATTTTCTCTAACATTACGATGATCAAAATACAGCCAACGTACATAATAGCTGGAAGGAGAATTATTCTCAGTCATAAATCTTCACCATTAAACTGCCAAAAGTTGAAGTATTTGGGAGATGTGAGGAGGCTTTCAGAATGAATAATTATCTTGGCACTGCACATTATCAACTTTCTGCAGAGAAACCGCTGCACATTTGCTGTCGTGATCTTGTTTTGAGCAAGTGAGGATGAGGTTTTCGTGAGCTTGGACTCACTTCAGACCACATCGTTGTGAAATATGTTATGAAACAGAGATGGTAAAATAAAATAATTCAGCATTGGTATCACTGGATTTGCAACACAGTGAAATGAAAATATTCCGTAACAATCACAATTGCTCAACTGTTCCATAGTGGACTGTGCGAACAATCGATATTGGACACCCAAGTTGTACCATCAATAGAAACTAATGATTTCTTGTTAATACTGTAACTTGAAGAGGAAGGTCAAACAACAAGCTTGTGAAAGCTATCTGGGGGGGGGGGTCAACAAAATTGAAATGGGGTTAAGCTACGAACAGGAAGTAGAAAAGCTATGAGGGAGACCAGAAGGTAAGAAAGGGAAAGTCTATTGAGTGTGCTTTGAAGGGGGAATGATGTTTAAAAGACCAATTTAAGGCCACTCTTCATGGATACACAAAGCGTTCTCAACCAAACTCAAGGGCACCGGATGGAGCCAGAGTTTTGGATGCGCTCAACATAGATTTCAGTACTGCATTCGACAAGCTTCCGCGTTGTGGGCTGGTTGGCAAGGTTAAATTACAGGGAACACATGGAGAATGAACCATTTAGATACTGAGCTGGCTCGAAGGTAAGAGCCAGACCGTGGCGCTGGAGGGTTGAATTTCAAACTGGAGGCACAGTGCTATGAGCAATGGTACTGGGCCCACTGTTTTGTGTCACTTACAGCATTCGTTTGGAAGTGAGCGTACAAGGTAGAGTTGGTAAGTTTGCAGATGCCACTAAAATTGGAGATGTCATGGACAATGAAGAAGGTTACCTCAGAGTTCAGGAGGTCCTTAATCCGAAGGGCTGAGGTGTGGCAGATGTACTTTAATTTCGATAAATGTGAAGTGCTGCATTTTTGAAAGGTAATTCAGAGTCGGGCTTATACGTTTATTGATAAGGTCCTGGGGATAATTGCTGAACAAAGAAATCTTGGAGTGCATGTTCACAGTTCCCCACAGATGGAGTTGCAGGTAGACAATATAGTGAAGAAGGCATTTGGTATTCTTGCCTTTATTGATCAGTGTGTTGAGTAGCGGAGTTTGAAGGTCATGTTGCAGCTGTACAGTACATTGGTTAGACCACTATTAGAGCACTGCATTCAACTCAAAGCTTTCCACAGTGGAATACACTTTGGGTTGCAATGGTAATAATTTGCAAAAGCAGGGAACTCGCTTCTCGGGGATATGGATGGAATGAATGAGGAATCAGGCATATTCTGGTTATTTTTAGCAACCCTCTTCAGATGTGTTATGGAACAGATGGCATAAGAAACCGGATTTTCTGACTCAAAGTGAATAACACTGTCACTGCGTAACAATACACACCTTTATTCCCCTCTAATTTGCTGGTTGACCTGCAGTGCACAAGGACGATCATCAGACATCATTTCCACCACCTCCAGCAAGATGCCACCACCAGACACATATTCCCCTCCCCTCCCTTGTCCGCCTTCCGTAGGGACCGTTCCTTCCGGGACAGCCTCGTCCATACTTCCTTCACCCCCAACACCTCCCCACAGCCCTATGGCACCTTCCCCTGTAACCGGCAAAGATGCAACAGCTGCCCATTTACCCCCTCCCTCCCCAATATCCAAGGGCCCAAACATACCTTCCAGGTGAAACAACACTTCACCTGCACTTCCAAGAATCTAGTCTACTGCATTCACTGCTCACAATGTGGTCTCCTCTACACAGGGGAAACAAAACGTAGACTTGGCGACTGCTTCACCGAACATCTACATTCTTCTCGCAAAAGAAGACCCTGAACTACCTGTTGCCTGCCACTTCAATGCACCACCCTGCTCCTTGGCCAACATCTCTGCCTCCGGCTTGCTGCAGTGTTCCAGTGAAGTCCAGCGCCAGCTGGAGGAACAACATCTCATTTTCCACTTGGGGCACCTACAGCCTTCCAGGCTCAATATGGACTTCAATAATTATAGGGCCAAAGCTCTCCCATGTCCCAGCCACACCAACCCACACACCCGGCTTTGTTACCGTATAACAAGGTGTGGAGCTGGATGAACTCAGCAGGCCAAGCAGCATCTTAGGAGCAGGAAAGCTAACGTTTCAGGCCTAGCTCCTTCCATACCACATCGCCTGCCACTACACACCCCACTGTTGTTAGTCACTAACAGTCCCCATTAACAACTATTCACCCTCCCAGCCTGATGGTTAGCAACTCCTTTGTCTGTCCAACTGTCTTTCTCTCTCTTTGGGTTCTATCCTAACGTTTACTCCCTACCCCACCCACCTCCCTATTTTCTGCAGAGAAACTGACGTTTTCCCAGCCACCATCAGTTCTGAGGAAGGGTCACCGGACCCAAAGCATTAACTCTGTTTTCTCCTCCACAGATGCTTTTCCAGCAACTTTGTTTTTGTTCCTGATTTACAGTGCCTGCAGCTCTTTTGCTTTTCATCACGACCTAATGTTCGGCAAGCTCTCAAAATGAAATCATTAACCTTCAATTGACCAAAACAGTATTACATTCTCAGCCGGTTTGATCATTTAACTTTTCTTTATCATTTATGCAATCTCGTCATGAAAATGGAAGAGGGAGAAAGATAGAGCCAAAATTTAAGGCCCTGCACGTGGCTTTTTTCTTGCTTTAACTTGTTTGGCTTTAGCAGTCCTAAATATGAGTTCATATTTTACAGGAAAGTAGAAGAGAGATAAAGAAAGGATTAATAGTAGGTGATAGAAAATTAAAAATAGACAATTGGTAGAAAGCGCAGGAGCAAAACAGGGGCGGAGAGAAGTAGATATTGTGGCTCTCGTCAATGAAAGAATGTTGTGACATGATTTAAAAGTAAAAAAATAAACTCGATTGACAGATAAAGCTAATGTTCCCATGTGAAGTGCTGAAAGAAATTACGGATACAATATTATTGTGAGTTATTTGCAAATTTTGTTTATCTAGTGGACGGTAACAAAGCTGAGAATGGAATGCAGGGCAGTGATGCCCTTCACACACCAAAACCATTTACCAAATGGGAAAGAATACTCGGAGTGCAATATTTCTCACTTCCCTGCATGAAGACCCGGATTGCAACCTGTACTCTTGGGGAGTTTAAAGCAAGCCTTGCAAATAATCAAATGGACAGTGAAACACTGTTCCGCTGAACCATTATTCAGCCGTGATTAACATGTGTTCCATGAAGGGTAATTGAACAAAATATTATTCACTGAAGCGGTAAAGCAAAATTTCAGCAAAGCCTATTGGATACATAACAAACAATTTTAGTTTAATCACTGAATAGTTACCACAGATTCTGCGACTAATCTGTTAGTATTTTCACCCAGGTGGGTTTATACAGCAGGCATGCAGCAAATATAATGAAAGGGCACTGCATTGCCCTCAACACTGCAAATTGCCTGGGATACCTACAGCAGGAAGAATTGGGTGGAAAAAAAGCGTAGACCAGGCCAGAAAGCGATTTGTGCCTCAGAATTGGGTCACAAATGATAAGCTGTCAGCAACTATAGAACAATAAGGTGATGGAGTCTGTATATGCACCTTAAATTCCCTTGGGCACATCATTTTCCATCATATTTCATAACATCAGTACCATTCTTTTTTTAAGCAATTGTGGACAAAATTGCTTTCATCTTAATTTTCTCATCGAGTTGCCTCCCAATGTCAATCACAGAAAAGGGAGAAAAATGTCTCAATAATTGTTAAACTGAATAACTTTGCATGGCAGAGCGAACAAGTTTTAACTTAGTAAATGGAGTAATGCCTTTGTTTTTTTTATTAAAGTTTCTCCTCGTTCAAAAACAAAGTTGCTGAAAAAGCTCAGCAGGTCTGGCAGCATGTCTGAAGGAAAGAAACAGTTACCATCTCCTCGCTATTGCCATGGTGTTCCCCACAGACCGCAAAAAAATCAAGCATACCAGTTGAGAGCATGTGCTTCTTTTCGATCTTCACTCGAGTGTTGAATATCATTTTCCTATAAATAATGCCATGGTCCAAGATTGGTTCCCACACTAGTTTAGATGGCTGCTTAGCTCATTCAAAAATAGCACAAGTTCAATGCCAGCGTGATCGATGTCATCGCGCAAGACTTGCACTCTGAGTCTAAACCAGTGTCTTGAGGATCGATGACCCACAGATTAAAGTTACGACTAGCCGTCTCTGTCGGGCGAGAGATTCCAATCTTACTCTGTCATGTAACATCAACATTCAGAGAACTTGTTAAAGTTCAACTGGCGATAGTAAACTTGAATTGTAAGGCGCAGTGAGTTCGATATGCTTGGGTAAGACGTTGCAATGTGTGAAGATGTTATTTTGTATCACGACCTATGATCCTAGAAACATTTGCACCCATGAACCTAAAAGAATGGTTATTGTAGGGAAAGGATATTGCGTAGAGGTTTACTTCCATGAAACATTTTGAACTAAATCATGATTCCGGGATCATAGTGGTAAAGTAGGAAGAAAATACGGAGAGAAATGAATTTCTTGAAAATTCCGAATCCCTGAGCACAAGTTTCTATTAATCTCTGTGAAGCTCTGTGAAGAGACTTGAATTGAAGGTAGAGAAATCCAAGCAAACTTCAATTTTAGGCTGAATCAAAGAGCTTACTGCTATTTTGAAGATGAAACCTTCCATGCAGAAATGCGTGCAACACTATTCCCCCCCGAACCACCACCATTGTGTATAAACAGTGACAGGCATCCAGCCTTGCAAAACACTCAATGCTAAACACTTCAATGCCATCTCGTGACCCTTCATAGAGTTGTACAGCATGGAAACAGATCCTTGGGTCCAACTTGTCCATGTCCAACAGCTGTCCTGTTTATCTAGTTCTATTTGCCAGCATTTGGTCCATATCCCTCTCAACCCTTCCTATTCATACGGCCATCCAGATGCCTTTTAAAATGTTGTAATTGTACCAGCCTCCACCACTTGCTCTGGCAGCTCATTCCATACATGTGCCACTTTCTGAGAGGCAAAGTTGCATAGGCAGGACAAATAGTTTCTTTTGTCATGTGCCTTTTTTCTGCCTTAATTTTGCTGCCTTTTCCAAGTATTTTCCAAATGTCCATAACAGGAAGTAAGTTTCACCCCTTGAGTAAGCAACAGATCTAACAAAATCCCTCACTTTCTCTCCTGACGTTGTTAAATTCCTTCTATGTAGCTTTTCATACATGAACTGTGTGGTCTGCAGTCACCTCTGTAGATTTGCTAATGAATTTGATGGATATTTTCAGTTTTCCTGCTAAATGCGTTTATTGTAATCAAAATAAGGTGGACTTAAAAAAATGGAGTTGATATTTCAAGTTAACATTACAAAATATAATTGCTAATATAACAATTTTGGACTCAACACTACAAACAGACTTTAAATAATTAAAAGTAACAGAATGAAAACTGCCAAACAAAGGTTGTTGGGAAAATTCATTTGATTAATATCAGAGTGGAGATGCCTGTGTTGGGGCTGTGTGAGACTGGCTTAGCTGTAATCACCGAGACCACGAAATAAATATTTTAAGGTCGACAGCCAGAATGGAGTCATAACTAGACTAACCAGTAATAATTTCAATGTGGTTTTATTTCCCCCTTCTTTGACAGCTCTTAAATCATCGTCCATCATGATAGTGTCAGACAACTAACCATGTTCAGCACCTGCAAGAAAGATCATTCCTATGTGTGGTCCGATGTGCCCTTAAGTGATCTAGCTCATTCAAGTTTAGCGCCAATGACGTGTGACTTCAGGAAGCTTTTTACCATATTGGATGGTGAATGTCCTGTTACATTCCCCCCAACATGAGTTTCACGAACTTTAACCAGAGAGAATCCTACCAACTCCCACGGTAATTAATGGGATAAAAAAATGTACTATTTTGCAGTGGCTCCCAAAAGTCTTGACATCATCTGTCAACAACATGCCAGATGTGTGATGGAGAAGTCTCCTCTAGCCTGGATGGGTCCAGGTCGAAAGACACTCATGCAGAAATCCAGCAGAAATAATGATGATCATCAGCACTCCATAGAACACGTTATCTGCAGAATCCCGCTCCCATTGGCATTGGGTGGTAGCAGTGTGCGCTTTTTATAAGATAGAATCCACAACTCATCAAGTTTCCTTCGACAGCATATTTCAAGCAAGTGCCCTCTACCAGGAAGAATCGCACATGGGAACAGGATAAGCTATGAAGTCTCACGCCATCCTGAGTTGGACAATATTGGCGATCCATCACTGATACTCAGCCTCGAAATGTGGTTCTTGCCATCTTGCTGCCACCCAAATGTCTCGGTTGCATTATTCATGTTACATCATTTCAGCAGTTCAAAAAGGCGATCAAACCTGCCTTTGAACTGAAACCTTATTCACTCTATTTCTCAAGATCAATCATTGTCGTTTCGTGGTATATTCGTTCGCTATTTTTGAAAATCCATGTCATGATAATGCTTCCAAGTTAGAACGAATGAAACTGTTTAAACTTTTCATGCGGATTAGTGCTGATCATATTGAAATCTTGTTAGTTGAAGAATAAAGGAATGAGGAGGACGGTCCAGAACACAGAGTTGAGCCACGCATGAGAATTAATTGTCTAGTTGATTGAATGTTAGGAATAACAGTCCGTGTAGAGTTCTCGATAAATCTCGCCTGAAATCGTATAGTTATTGTATTTCGAAGTTCCATTCCTGTTTCTGTTTTAATGCATGTTGGTGAAGATACGGGGAAAAATGTTGCCCACAGCTCTCGCTGGAAAATGTCATCTTCAGCGCGCACAGTAAATCATTTGATGTAGAGTGACATTAGAATTTGCTTGGTTTTCTCTACTTTCATTTCAATTGACGGAGCTTCACCGAAATTAGTAGCGCCTTAAGTTCGGGAATGTGGAGTTTTCAAAGAATTAATTTCTTTCCAGCATTTTCTTTATACCTGACAATCGATGCTGGGAATCACAATTTTCCTCAAATGTGTCAATGAAATAGACCTCTTTATTTCATCAGGTTTCTGCAATAGCCAGAAATTTAGAGGGACCTCTGTAAATGTTGCTGTGTTTACAGGGACAAAACAGCATCTTTGCACATTCAAAAATCTTACTCAATATATTAGGCAAAGTAGAACGAAGGAAATCTGCCGAGAGGTTACGAGGTGACCTTCATCAGGCGCAAAATCGTTCTCTGAATTCAGTTATTGCAAAGACTGAGTAAGGTGGCACTCAGTCTCCAACGCAATTTTATTAATTTGAATCCGTACTAGCGAGGGATTTTTAATTTGTTTCATTCATGTTATTCATTTAACTCGTTTTATAGAAATCGTGCTCTCTTTTCTGCTACTATCAGCAAATAACAATTTTTGTTAGCTTCAGTTCTCTTGATCAAACAAATTTCAATTACGAATAAACAATGATTCGAGTGAACAGCGTCCGATTGTCTATTTGAATCTTGACTTTTTGGTTTAAACTTCCAAAGGTCCAGAAGGTGATCTATGCCCAAATATAATAAGGTGAGGAGTATTTCACTCTTAACATTGTCTCCATGTTGGCCAGCAGTTGTGGTATCCAAGTGCATCACTTTGTTTTTCAAATCCTAAGACATTACTGTGTGAATCATGTAAAAATTATAATTAAATCAAAATAATATTGTATCTCTGATGCATTTTTAACAGCATATGCACATTAACTTTACAGGTCCACCGTGCTTATCTTTCATTTTCCTTTTAAAGAATATCATAGCATCTTTGAATCGAGCACAGCTACAATATTACTCCTCCCCTGTTTTGTTCCGCTCCTTTCTGTCAATTGTCCAGCTGTCATTGTCTGTGTCTTCTTATTGATTTTGTCTTTGTCTATGTTCTAATTTTTTCTAAAAGAATAGGTTCTATTTAAAATGCATCGCAGACGAAAGCGAAATGGCACATAAGAACTCAAACATTCTTCTATCTTCCTCTCTCTCCTATTTTCATGTAAATAATTATAATATATCACAATTTTACAAAAGACTTAAATGCTTAACATGACTTAACGTTTCACTCAACTGAATTTTAATGATTTTATGATAGAAATTTGGCATCTAACAGGTCCTGAAGCAATGCACTTAAGCCAACTAAATAGAAAGCAGCTAAATAGGTTGTGTTGCACAGTGACAGTGTTCTTCACCCCTGAGCCAAAAAGCCCCAATACCGATTCTATCTGCTTCATAAAGCATCTAAACAGTTTGGGTAAAAAATATTGCTCATTTATTTCACATCTATCACCAAGAAGTGAGTTCCCCATCCTTGCAAACTGAGACCAGTACTGTTCAAGCAAGATATCGCCGTGAGCTGCTTGGATCAGTTATCTTGACGTTTGATTAATTTTAAGAAAGTTGTCATAAAATAATTCGTTGATTTGGTCCGAGATATTAAGCAAATCTTTTCAAATTTCGACGTCAGGCTTTATACTACCGTTATTTATTTGTGTTCCAACGCATATCCTATGCAGCAATGGGAAGGGAAAATTGGTTGCGAGTTAGTGCGCTCGCCATATATCATTGAATTTATGATCCAATGCCCTGCTTCCCGCATCCCCAAACTCTCCCACTGTTTGTTTGGGACACTGAGTTCAAACGTAAACATTTTAACTGAGAGACTTGTCACTCAATTAAAAACCTGGAGTAAAATATAGCCTCCTTGCAATTACTCCTAAATGACAATTCAACCTCACTTGTGGAAGGAAAACCGTCCTCCCCTTATCCGCTCTACAATTTAATCAAAGTCCTGAGAAAAAGCTGCGATTGTGCAAAGAATGAATGAAGGTAGGGAAAAAATATACGCCAGTGAATTGATAAAATTGACCATCAAAATTCACAGCTCCATGAGAAATTCTTTGCTCTTGGGCAATGTTCGTGGACAGTCGTCAGAGCAAAAAAAGACATTGATTTCAATGTTTCTGCTTGTGTCTTTAACTTTACCCGTGCTCAGTGTATCACAAGCTGCAAATAGTCCATAGATGTCCAATATAATCTCAACAAAACCTTCAATATAGCCTCAGACTCAGCGCTGAACCTTATTAGCAGAAATAATGCTCAGGAATATGGCACCGCTGTGCACTTAGGTACATTGCTTAATTATCGTGGGAAATATACATTTCTAAAGTCTTTTGATGAGTTTTGCAATACTCTGAAAAAAAGCAGTTCATAGATATTGTTAATCAAGACTGAGAGGTTTGCTAATCCAAAAATAAACTCTGCCACGCTGTTGTTTTGCACTTGTTGACAGAGCACAGAATCCCTACACTGCAGAAACAGGCCATTCGGCTCTCCAAGTCCACACCAACCATCAGAGCATCCCACCCAGACCAGGTCACCTATAACCCACCTAATCTACACATCCATGGACTCTATGGGTAAGTTAGCATGGCCAACCCACCTAGTCTACACGTCTTTGGACTGCAGGAGTAAACCCATGCAAGCATGGGATAACGTCCAAACTCCACACAGAGAGTCGCCCGGGAGTGGCATCAGGCCCAGGTTCCTGGCCCAGTGAGGCAGCAGTGCTAATCACTGAGCTACCGTGCTGCCCCAGGAGATGACCATGTCTGCCAAAACAAGCATGAACTGCCATCTGATTTGGCACATGTAATTTACAAACCACTTTTTATTGTTATGTGTCCTAGGTTATGTTGAGGTTTGAGTGGTCTTATTTCATCACACTTGTTGCATGAATGCTATTTAGTTCACCTCGTTTACTCTCCTTCAATGTGCACATTAAAGCACATTCCAACACTGAGTTTTGCTTAGCTATTTCTATTTTCAATTCAAACCTACTCACCAAGTTTCACTGAAATTAACAATAATTTGTGATCAGGGATGAGATATTTCAGAAATGGTTTTCTCTCCACATTTTGTTTCTGCTTTGCAATCGATGTTGGGAATCATGATTTAGTTCAATGTATTTCAAAAGGATAAAACCCTTAATTTCAAGAAATTGTTTTCTCTCTGCCTTTTGTTTTTGCTTTGCAATCAACGCTAGAAATCATGATTTTATTCACTGCATTTCAAAAACAAACAAACCTCTGCATTTCACAATGTTCCCACAATAACCAGTCTTTTGAAGTGACCTGTGTAAATGTTTCTACAATCACAATTTATGACAAAAATCTCTTCACATATTCCAACATCTCACTAAAATATATTATATGCAAGAAAGCTAAACAATTCTGATTAGATATTATGTTGGATTGCACCCAGTGTTAGGGAGTGGATAGTTAAATGAAATGAACTCCTTGTTACTCAGGTTAGAAGCAACAAGTAACAATTTATTTATCTGACTTTAATAGTGATCAGATTACCAGAACTACTAACAATCTGAACGATTTCCCCAAATACTAACTATTCCTAAATAAGATAAAATTCTAGTCGTATGCTGTTCCAATAAATGCAAGTCCCACTTACATAAGCTAAAGTAATAAGAAAAATAAATTAAAATTTACACTCTAAAAACTACAATCAGGATGCATCTTCTGAAATGTTTCATGTCTTTTCTGCTATTTTTCAGTCAGGAATTAGTTCTTTATAGACTCCATGTGTCAGGAATGTTAGGTAAGGGTGTCATCGTTCCTTTTAGATGGCGCTCAATTACCGAGCTTAAATATTTCGTTCAGAGCCAGAGTTTTACTCTTCTGATGGTAGATCACTTGCACACTGATTTACAAAAGCCCTCTTCTTATATATCATTGATAACCTGTCAATTTACTTACCATAGGATTGGCCATAGCCTGTTAACACCGTCAGATTTAAATTCAATTGGTTTTGAGTCTCTGAGTGCCTGGTTTAAATTAATCAGCTGATATTCAAGCTCATTGCCTTAACATCAAAACAAGCCAAAGTTTCCAACCTCATAGCCAATTGATATGTATGTTTCAGTTTCAGACCTGTCTGTGCATCTGCAGCTGTTTACAGATACTATTTTTTTTATCAACAAGCTTAGAAAAACACATCACCTCTTAAAGGGACTAAACACTCTTCCCCCTTTCATTTTTTCAAACAAATCCCTTCCAATTCACTACTATTCTACCCAACTTTGCAACACCAGTCATCAAGCTAACTGCGCTAACTGATCTAGGATCGTAGCATTAGCTCAAGGGAACTCATGTTTTATACTGAGTTGCTGTAGAAAAGGAGCACAGGCTGCCCACATGTGTGGTTGAAGCATTTGGGAGCTGTGAGGAGCTTCAGGATAAAATGTGCAGAAGTAGAGGCTTTTTTCAACAAGTGCATTGCTTCATTTGCTAAGATAAACGTTAATCACTCTACAATTGTATTAATTTGAATAGTTACGAATGAGGGATTTGTTCACTCCCACCCCCATCCCTTTCTTTGATTGAAGAATGGAATTCAATTGGAAGAACAACATGAAAGCAAGTTTAAGCAGCTGGAAGAGCTGATGTCAGGAACTCTGGTACGTTCAATACATTTAATGAAAGCAAGTTGCTCAATTATTGTCAGAAACGAATGTTGCTGATATCATGAAATATATTATTGAATAGTGTCCCTGAGATGTTGTCTATTCTATAAATGGACTCTGTGAAAATATGGTTTTGCTGAGAGATTATCACTTCTGATTGAACATGCATGAACCATGTCGGCTGTCTGCAATTTCCTATCCAATTCTTGCTGCTGTCGGCATTCCAGGTAATGCACAATCTTGGCAGTTGTAGAAGGTTGTGTTATTAGCTCATTGTACTTTCTGCAAGCTTGCTCTTTCATTCAACAGATTTAACATGCTGACAAAATCAACACAAAATTTATGGCCAATACTCAATAGCTAAACAAGAAACTTTCATGTTGTTTATTTATTCTGAGGAAGGATCACCGGACCCGAAACGTTAACTCTTTTTTTCTCTTTCGCAGATGCTGCCAGAACTGCTGGGTTTTTCCAGCAACTTTGTTTTTTGTTCCTGATTTCCAGCATCCGCAGTTCTTTTCTTCTTATTTATTTATGTTTTGTTGACTTTGTGTTTCTATTTTCTACCTCAGTGGATTTTTTTTTCAATTGACTTCCACAAAACATTGTTCAACCATGGATAAGTAAGGATTCCGGTGAACTGTATTTCATTGTAAATTTGAATATTGATATCTCTTGATTTAAACAAGTTCTTCCAATAGTCCAAAATTATATTGTAGCTATGATGTAATTTTGTTTGAGCTGTGCACATTGATAAATTAGTGTTACAGGTCAATCATGTTTGTTTTTCATTTTTGGTTGAAATAATGTCAATAGATTCTTTGATTGTGTACAGCCACAGGATTTATATTTCGCCTCAACTGTTCGCTCATGCTCTTTTCATCAATAGTCTAGTTTTCATTCTCTGTCACCTTGTGATTGACCCTACTTTTATCTGTTGCTACTTTTCTTTGTAAACCTGTATTTAGCGCTTTGGCTAAGCAAAGTGAGATAGTCAAACCGTATTGTATATAATAACATGACTCAATATATTGCTACAGCAAAGTTAAATGCTTAACCAGGCTGTGATTCGGTGATAGTTCACTCAATTGAAGATGAAGGATTTCTATGGTCTTAGTGAAAATTTGTAGCTTGGGTTGTGGTTGAAGTAGTTCGTGAGTCGGCCAAGCTGGTTGTTCTGTGGAGTACAGACATTAAGTTAAAATTCTCGGCATCATCATCAGTGCGACCTCTAATCGAAGCATTAGTGCCCTGCTCCATTCCGAATTTATATGATCCTCTGGTGCAGTCGGTCTTGTCATTTCCAGTTCTGCTTTTCAGAAGTGCTCTGAATACAGGCTCCATGTATTTGTCAGTGGAGTCCTGTGTTGAGAACCAGGCTTCCGGAAATTATTTTGCATGTCTGTTCTTCGCTTGCCCCAGCACAGTCATTTTGTCCAGGTCGAACAGTGGCCTTGATTGTCTGTGTGTATCGAGACTTGTCTCCACTTACACAAAAACCTGGTTTATTCTAACGACTCAATAATACATCTGAAAACGGTGGTTAAGAGATAACTAGAATAAACCCAATTATTCAACCATTTCAAAAAGAAATGAAAGAATTGCAGACTTTGGAAAACTGAAATAAAATCATAAATTGCTGGAAAATCTCAGCAGGTCTGGCAATATATGTGGAGAGAAACTAACTCTAATGTTTCGTGACCCTTCTTCAAAGCTCTAACCCTCTGACGAAGCATCACTGGACCCGAAACATTAAGTCTGGTTTCTTCCCACAGATGCTACCAAGCTTACTGACATTTTCCAACAGTTTCTGTTTTTGATTCAGTCATTTCATCCATATCACCTAGAAGGGAGTCCCATAGTCTTGCAAATTGTTACAATGACAGTTAAAATTGAATTCTGCTGTGTACAGCAGCATTCCCACTGTTCGACTTGTCTATTTGCTGGCAATAAATTGGGCCTTAAAATCTGTCTAATACTGTAAATATTGCCCAAAGTTAATTCATTGATTTGGTTCAAGAGAATAAGCAAATCTTTTCAACTTTTGACTTTAGGATTAATCTGACCACTGCATCTTTCAGTCCTCCAATGTATATCATGTGCAACAATAAGAAGGGAAAGCTGGTGGAGAGTTGGTGCACTGGTGATGTAATGAGTTTAATGATCCAATGATCTCAGTTGCTGGGTTGGGCACAGGGGTTCAAGTCGAGCATGGGAACTGATTGACCTGCAACTCCACTTTTAAAAATCTGGAATAAAACAGTAACATCCTGACAATAACACGCAGTTGTCAATTTCCTTACTCAAAGTTCTGGGAAGAAAACTGTCTTTCACACCTCATCTGCTCTATAAGTAATGCCTCAAGATGAACAAAAACTGTTGTCCGAGCAATGAATGAATATTGAATAAAGAAAAATATAGCGAGTTTATATATTTAATAAAGAAAAAAACTACATCTTCAAAGTTATTCTGGTTGTGACTATTGGGCATTGTACACAGCGTGTCAACATTGACTTCAATGTTTCCGCTAGTATCTTTGAGTCTATCTGTGCTCATTGCATGACAAACTACAATTAGTCCGCAGATGTTTATTTCACTTTAAAAGAAGGGGAGCTACTTACCTTCAAATCAATAATAACACACAGGAACAGTGCACCTCTATGCAATAGGACCATTGTAAAAAAATCTGGTTTAATTTTAACAGGCAGTACGCACCTCTAAAGGCGTCAGATCAGTTTTTCAGCTGCATGCACCAGAAATTTATTATAATTTCAATTCAAATTTCTTGACTTCTGCACTTCCAGCTCCCTGAGCTGACATTCACCTGTGTTAGTGACAGATGCCGTCATTAGGCCTGCTTCATGCTTCCTGTTTTTTGATGTGAGTTTCACGATTTATAATTCATTCGTCAAATCAGTAATTACTGTGTCCTTTCTGACAAATTCCGTTTCAGTTACAAAACAAATACATGGAATAGTGCAGGTTAGATGGGCTTGAGATCGGTATGACAGGTCGGCACAACATCGAGGGCCGAAGGGCCTGTACTGTGCTGTAATGTTCTATGTTCTATGTAAATCCATTGTATTTGTTGCATTATTTCTGGAGAGGTTAACCATTTAGAATAAATTGTGGCATGAAATCCAAAACACCCTGCAGAATCTATATTTTTACAGCTCATTGCGAATGTGCTGTTACATTGATTTTATTTCTGAATCAGACATTTCCCTGATAATGTTCAGGTATGATACAAAAAAACAAACCACGGCTTTATTATTAATGAGCAATTTTTTTCTAACATTTTCCAGTATCGCAGTTTTGTTGAAGACATTTGCAATCAGTTTGAATAAGCAGTTGGTCTTCAGCAAATGAAGAATGCGTCCTTCAATTAGCAACAAGAGGCTTCCACAAAAAAGCACAAAGGCTGCAGATTGTTGTGTTGGAAAAGACATGTTTGGTGTAAGGAGATTCCATGAGACATCTGAGAAGGCATTGCATGATTATTTATCACAAAAAACATGCACAAGGTTACAGAGAAACGTCAGACCAGTAACAATCAATCTTGCACATTTGGAGAGCTAAGGCGGACATGAAGGTCCAAATGACTATAGATGGAACTTTCTGTACTATAACACCTCCGTTCACTCAAGAGTCAACAGTGACAAGAGCATTGTGAACCTAATTCTGTTAACACAAGATAAAACTGCAAGCCGAGACCATGGGTTCACACTTTTATGGTGGTGTATGAATTGCAGAAATGAAAGAGTATACGTTTCACATTGAACGTTCTGAGGTATTTAAGAACTCTTATGAATTGTTTGCTTGAAAATTAGTTGTATTATAAATTCTCCAAAATGAACAGGTATGGGTTGGAAACTGCTGCTTTATCAAATGATCACACTAATATTTTCTTCTCTGTTCACATTTCGTAACAGCTAACTTGATGTTGATCATGATCTTAGCCTAAGGAAAGTGTGGTCTTTCCAGCTGCATCACTTATTACTTTTCAGCTATGGCAGCAGTGGACCTTTCAGTTGCTATCTCGAGCATTATACTTAATTGGATCATTGGCATGTACTTTCCCACAAACTATCTATCACTTAATGGTTTGCATCACATCAAATGCACCTTAGTTTGTACAGTGAGAGACTGCTCTGTGTGGATTTTTGTTGGTGGAAAATAAAAATATAGGGGCAGACAAAGGGTTAAATCTTACAGTGATCAGTAGGATGATGTACTGAATTATGGAACGTCACAATAATCAATGGAATGCTGTACCTTGATAGAATGAGGTGCTTGAGCATAGGTCAAGGGAGTGTAGAACAATGGTAGTATAACTCGGTCAACTATTAACAGCAGCTTAATTAGGTTAATTAAAGCATGTAACATGGAAGTAAGGACTAGCATGATGTAATGGGGCCTACCCGAGGCAAGGATTAGCATGATGTGATAGGGTCAACCCGAGGTGAAGGATCATTGTGACAGATGTAGTAATAAATAATCACTATTTTATAGATTAAGTTTGAAGTAGAAGAGACCATTGCGGCAGAAAATAATCATAATCTAATAAGTTGAGAAATAATTGTAGCAGAGACGATTCAGCAAATGAATAGCTTGGAGAGATAATGCTAATTAACACAATTGGTTATGCTGGCAACCTGAGAAAGAGCATGAGAACTGAAAATGTATAAAGGATAACAAGCGCCAAGGATCGGGGGTGATTGGAAAACCACTTTCTGGTTGTCACAGCCTTTGTTTGCAAATAAAGGTTTACTTTCTTGACGAACTCTTTATGTCTGCTGGTCATTCTCCACCACATTGTCACATTTAGTTTTGATCGTTTTTTAGCCATCTGCTGTCAGAAGTTACAAAGCCAATATTGCAAGAAGCAAACTGCAGGATTGATATTCAGAATGGCGCTCTCTCTGAGTTGTTTGAAGAACATGGCTTGGTGCTTTGTATATGAACCTTTGTATTTCCGGATAAGATCAGCCTTTACACTTCACCTCCATGACTTGGATTTTCTTATTTTGGCCGCATAGCAAATCCTTTCCTGCTATTTCTGGCTGTTTTCATTCTCAATGCTCTCACTGTGACACGTATAATAACAGTGTGCAAAGCACATAAGGTGCTACACATAAATACGAGATCAGAAAACAATCCTGACCCTGAGATGGAGAACAGGAGAAAGCCTATAAGTTTATGCTTCAACATTTCAGCAATTTCCTGCTGTTATGGTTGACATTCGCCATTCACTACATGTATTGCAGAATCGTTAATGCTTATTCTTACATGGGTTACAATGACACTGTTTATATCCTGCAAGAAACCGGATACATGCTTGTGCTTTTGAGCTGCTGCACAAATACATTTATTTATGCAGTGACCCAGACTAATTTCAGACAGAAGTTAATGAAAATGGTGAAATATCCAATGAGTCAAATAATTACGATTTTCTGCAGATAATTAGCATATTTTATGAGGTTACTGTGCACACTGTTCTATTTTAGATGAAGTGTACAGATAAATCCATACCAAGATTCATGCCTCACATGCAAAAAAAACTCACTTGCAATAAATTTATCTCTACTTTAAATGTTTTTCTCTTCAAGGAGCTTCACTGAGATCAGCAGAGGTTTGAGTTTTTGAATTTGGATATTTCAAAACTTAATTTCTCTCTGCATTTCCTTTCTACTTTCCGACCAACCTAGCATATTTTGATTTTGATCAAGGAGCTTCAAAGAAATAAATAGTTTCAAGTTGCCTTCGCGTGGTGGCTCGGTGGTTCTGTGGTTAGCCCTGATACCTCACAGCACCAAGGACCTGGGTTCAACTCCACGCTTGGCTGTCTGTGTGGAGTTTGCTCATTTACCCTTTGCCTGCTTAGGTTTCCTCCGGGTGCTCTGGTTTTCCCCACAGTCCAAAGATGTGCAGGGAAGGTAGATTGGCCCATGCTAATTTCCCTAAGCTAGCAAGGGTTTGTAGCTTAGGTGGAACAGTCATGGGAAATGCAGGGATAGGGTAGGGGTGTAAGCCTAGGTATGATGCTTTTCAGAGAGTCAGTGTGGAAGTGTTGGGCTGAAGGCTTTGTCTCCACACTGTAGTGATTCTATGAATAGCTATGTTTCTGCAGTGCCTCCTGTAAATATAACTGTGATCACATCGTCACACATTAAGACATTTTACTTCAACATATTCGACATAATGATTCTGGTTGTATGTTAACTTTATGGGGAAGAAATATTTTACATCGCGCGGTAGGATGGGAATTGAGGCTAAGACAGATATTACATCGCAAGGGTAGATGGGAATTGAGGCCAAGACAGATATTACATCGCAAGGGTAGATGGGAATTTCGGCCAAGACAGATATTACATCGCAAGGGTAGATGGGAATTTCGGCCAAGACAGATATTACATTGCAAGGGTAGATGGGAATTGAGGCCAAGGCACATATTACATCGCAAGAGTAGATGGGAATTGAGGCCAAGACAGAAATTACATCGCAAGGGTAGATGGGAATTTCGGCCAAGGCAGAAATTACATTGCAAGGGTAGATGGGAATTGAGGACAAGACAGAAAAGGCAGTCTTGGGAGAAACTGGTGGCACGGAGGAGGAATTTTAATTAGTTAGCATGTGGGATTTTAATGGGTTTGGCAGAAGTCAGGATGTAGTTACACGGACTGTGTTAGCGCTATGTGCGTATTATCTTAGCTAGAGTTAGAGAAGGATCTTCTGATATATTGTCACTATGCCAAGGTATTAGGCTGAATTAGAGATGTCCCTTGTATCTCTGTGGAGCCAAGTTACTGAAAAGCTCGAGCTTCAATCAAACTGTATATCACTCCCTCTGCTAGGATTAACTCTGAGCAGTCCCCCTTTCAGGATAGGATTAACTCCGAGCAATTCCCCTTTAGCCAGGATTAACTCCAAGCAGTCTCCCTTTCAGCTAGGATTAACTCTGTGCAGTCCCCCTTTTGGCTAGGATTAACCCCGAGCAGTCCCCCTTTCAGCTAGGATTAACCCCGAGCAGTCCCCCTTTCAGCTAGGATTAACTCGCTGAAGGTCATTTGAAGAAATAATTATCAAAGTATCTGTAATGCAGCATTCTCGTTACCTTGAGCAGGGTCTGTTTTCTTTAACCTTACAATGAATGAATCAAACACAAGATGCCACCGGAACACTCTGCTCTGAAGTTAATGGCATAAAGGAGATTGTTTCCTCTGTATTGGCAGAGGTGGGTGCCGGCGGGGATCGACACTCACTCTGCTTGGGACAAAGGAGGAAAATAAACTGCTTTGAACAGGAACTGGAGTCAAGTCTCATTATTGGTTAAGTAGATATAAAAATTTCTACAACAATTTGGCGTAGCCGGCAGGATCCCACAGAACAAGATTCGGACAGAATCATCGAAGCAGATGTACTGGAGTCTGAAATCCAGACTGTCCAACAAGGACGGGCCAGATCTGAAATGGTCCGAATTGAGCTAATCCTCACTGAAAGGGGGATTGCTCGGGGTTAATCCTCACTGAAAGGGGGACCGCGCAGAGTTAATCCTCACTGAAAGGGGGTTTGCTCAGAGTTAATCCCACCTGAAAGGGGGACTGCATGGAGTTAATCCCACCTGAAAGGGGGACTGCACGGAGTTAATCCTGGCTAAAGGGGAATTGCTCGGAGTTAATCCTATCCTGAAAGGGAGACTGCTCAGAGTTAATCCTAGCTGAAAGGGGGACTGCACGGAGTTAATTTTAGCTGAAAGGGGGACTGCTCAGAGTTCATCCTCGCTGAAAGGGAGACTGCTCAGAGTGAATCCTCGCTGAAAGGGGGACTGCTCAGAGTGAATCCTAGCTGAAAGGGGAATTGCTCCAGGCCGCCCACAGTGTAAGTATACTGCCCGGCCGGTGTCCTAGTCCGAGAAAACTGCCGAGATGCCTGAGGACTGGGGAAAGGGTGAGGTTTACGAAGAATTGGGGGCCAAAGTAAATCAGACTCAGACGTCTCCACGAAGGAGAGCGATAACTCGACTCCAGGGCCTCCTTCTCCTATCGTCGCCCGAATCCATGAGCATCGAGGTGCCGTGAGGGAAGGCTGGTACAGTGGACCACCATCAGACCGCCCAAAACAATGAGGCCGGAGCCTATGGCTACTATTAAACTGGGAAGTAAATATTTGGACTGTCTGATCAATACCGGTGCCACCATGTCCTCTGTACCCAATGCTGCGGACGCCCTAGAAAGTGGCCGTAATTGAAACCGTGGGGAGAGCTGGCGTCCCACGGGCAGAACCCCTTTCCCTGCCAGCTCAGTTGAAGATCAAGGAAAGGGATGTCACAGATACCTTTCTTATTCCTAAGACAGCCCCTATCCCCCTACTGGGCCGACAAACCCTTTGTAAACTGGGAGCCATGTTGCATTGTACGACCCAGAGTATATACATGGACTTCCCCCAAATTCGGGCTCCCCAGATGTTGAAATTGATGAATGAGCCAAAATTAGGCGTTACAGGGCCCATATTATACTGGGCATATAATATCATGGCAACCCCTATACCACAGGACTCTGACAAATGCAGACTGCCCTGCAGGATTTCGTGAGTCCCTGTGCCCAGAATTTGTGTTATTTTAATCAGCACCAGTCGGGAAAAGGTGGGTCCACTGTACAGCCTATTATACTGCGCAGGCTGACCCACCTTACAATAAATTGATACCCACTTCTCATTTCAGAAAAGAGGAGTTGAAAACAAAGCGCATTTACTTTGGCCCCGAGTGGAACTACTGGAGGATCAGGAAAAAGGTTCAAAATGGGAGACTCCTCACTGCCCCACTTGACAATAACCGTGAAACAACCAGCGAACCCTCGAGACACCGGGACGATGATAAAACGCAAAGTAGTCGATACTAACTATCGCCCTGTGATAATGGGAACTGCAGATGCTGGAGAACCTGAGATAACAAGGTGTGGAGCTGGATGAACACAGCAGGCCAAGCAGCATCAGAGGAGCACAAAAGCTGATGTTTCGGGCCTAGACCCTTCTGTCTGTGTTGGGACAAGGAACACGCATCGAGTTCTTTAACGACAGAGAGGCGGGGCGGGGGGCACTGGGATTGCTCTACACCCCGAGGTCAGGGGATCCATTTTTTACCGGCAGTAATCACCAGTAGAGAATCCTCTACTCCTCCCGACAGTCCCAGCACGAGAGCCGGTATATCTATGGGCGCAGCACAAAAACCATGTGGGAAAGGTCCAAACAGGGAGCACAGGGTTAGCCTGCAGAATGAAACGCTGAAGGCGCAGAGCCCATGTCACACCCCTACACTGCCCATTCCGGAGTCAGGTCGAGTGGCGGTTAGTGCAGGACCATTAATAGGATGGTGATGCCCATTGCACTGCTGGCGCCCGGTCCCAACATTATACTGACATGTATTCCTGCGGAGGCCAGCGTCTTCACAGTAGTAGACCTATGTTCAGCAATTCCTCCCTATTCTCTTACACAAGAGCTTGCATTTACTGATAAGAACCAGCACTATACATGCACACACACGCCTGCCACAAGGGTACACTGAAAGCCCAGAAGTTCGTGCCAGCAGCTGATAAACATGACCTCGCCGAGTGCCACTTGTCTGAATATTCCATTATCATGATCGAACTGAATGGGAGAGCAGGCTCGAGAGATTGAACAGCCGACTCTTGTTCCTATTTCTAACAGTCTTATGGTCTTATGAGTTGTGTCTGATGGTCATGTCCACATCAGTGACAACTGAAGCAATTTATTGATTTTCTGACTCTGCCATTTCTCTGCTCCCCACTTTCATATCCCTCGTCTTACACTCCCAGAGACGAACATGTACTTTTAGCCTCTCTGTTGCCACTCATGCCCGTACAGAGGCTTTTGATTTCCATTTTTATATTTTGTGTTAATTTTCTTTCATTATTTACCTTTGCTCTTTCATGAAGTTTTTAATCTTTCTGTTGATCTTTAAAAGTGTTTTGATCTTCCAGCCTACCATTCACCTTTGCAATGTGATCTGCCTTAGATTTTGTTGTGATATTACTATTAGTTTTATTTTGCTTAGCCACGGATGTTTTTCTCCCTCTTAAAATCTTTTCGCCTTTCTTCCTTTGAATATATTTCAGTGTATTTAATGAACATTGGTCCTAAATTATTCCATGTAATTTGTAATACCCAATATTTTAGCACTGTTTGGACTACATTGTAGAATTCTTTCCTATCGTTGTTATATCTTTTGTATTAAATCTTCTGAAGTAATGATATCATCATTAAGGGTTCCTATTGTTTTCTTCCAACAAGATTTCGATGAGACAGGGTGGAACCTCTTTTATTTTCCAGTCAAAATAGCCAAGCTCAGCAAGGCCAATTCTACATATATCTTTCTTGTGTGCTGTTGAGCTCCATGAGGACATACCTCGCATGACAAGCAATTTGTAGCATTTGTTAACTCTCACTGAAAAATAATGTTTATTATTTACCTGCTACAGTATAAAAGCTCCTGTCATATACAGAAGCTCTTTGTGGGATTGCCTCTCACTGGAGATGATTTTATGGGCGCATTTGACAGCTGACAACAGGCAACTAGCACAGAAAATGCTGACCCAGCCGCATCCCATGAATGAAAAACAAGGTTCTCTGAGGCTTTTGTGGGAGAATGAAAAACAAGGGGAAGGGAGCATTTATTCAGAACTGTTTTGCTCCTGACTCGCTATGCTGCTAAGACGAATCTGAGAAGACACAAAAAGCCATCAAAGAACATCAAAAATGAAGTTACAAGCTGTGCTACCTATATTTGTTGTTGTTGAAATGGTCCAACATCGTTTGTTAACTTCTCTGCTTGAAGAAAATAGACCTTTGAAGCAGTTCAAAGAGTCCACAGAGCACATTGATGTAAGTTAAGCAAAAGAGAAATGCGGACATTCTCCAAACGTCACTTTGTAATGCCTGTCATTTCCATAATATTGATGGGCCAAGATTTCTGGGGCAGATTCTGGGCAAATGAAGAATGATGTCAAAGATCTCATTAAAAAGTTGACACGTGGGAATCTCAACTTCCATCGTTGAGGTTCCCTCCTCCCCGACACCCTTTCAGCTCTGAGCAAGTGATGATCTTTTGTTCCTTCCAGGGTGCTGGAGGTGGGAAACATTGCAATCTGTAAGAAGTATTTTTTTGATCACTTGAGATGTTGTAACGTAGAACACTATGGAGCTAGTGCTGGAAAATTGGGTTCAGGGCAGAGACAGGTGGAGTTAGACTGGGGAAGGCAGGTGGTATGGGGATAGGTGAGTGCAGGTAGGAATGGAAGGGACTAGTCAGTATGAGGGGCAGATTGGTGGGAGAGAAGATGGACAGATAATGTCAGTTTAAGGAGCCGGGGATGAATGAGAGGGTTAGCCATGGGAAGAGGGCAGGGGGTGTGGAGATTTTAAAACTAGTGAACTCACATTGACACCATTGGACTGTCAGCTCCCAAGCAGAATATGAAGTGCTCCTTCTCCTGTGTGCTCGTTTCATCATATTCTGAGCTGTCGCTCCCTCTCCATTTCAGAAGAAGGATCTCCAACAAAACATTTGCTTTCTTGCTCCTCTGATGCTGCCTGGCCTGCTGTGTTCCTGCAGTTCCACATTCTGTCAACTCAAACTTCAGCATCTGCAGTTCTTGCTATTTTAGCAATTAGGGTGGAGTAGGTTGATGGCTAGCATAGCCTCCATGGGCCGAAGGGCCTCTTTCTATTCTGTAAAACCCCACAACAATGACAGTATAACTATGGTAATCAACCCAAACCAGCTGCCCACTTCCCCACGTACCTCACCCACCCACCCATTCACACATTTAAACTTGCTGTAGCTATTGTGCTGAAAGGAAATATGCTCCACGACTGCGTTAAGCTTCACTGCTGGTCTGCCTTCCATGTTTCTCAAATCTTGGGAAAGCCACAGAAGAAACCACAAAATTGCAGTATTGTAACGGTGCAAATGAAGAGCATTCAGCCCATCATGCCTGTGCAGGTTCTGTTACTGAGTTCCAAATCTCCTGTCCTTTGTCCCCATATCTCTGCACACCATGTTTATGGATATGTGGATCAACATCAAATGAGCATATATCTGCTAAATAGGAGCAGACTGGTGATCCGACCCATCACTGCAAGACCTCAGAATAGACAGGCAAGACTCCACTCAACATCCTGAGGAATGTCTGTTACCATTGTTCCGTCAGCGGTGGCCATGATTACATCTGTCAGAGGTCCGGAAATCCCTACCTCCACCTCCGAGTCTTTTGAAATTGTTTTACTTCAGGGCAACTTCGAATAACTTAACTAAACCTGAAAAATTCAAAAACACAGATACAGTGACTTTCCCAGATCCAGATATTGCAAATTCAATGTTCCAATTTAGTAAACAGCCCATGAACATAATCTTGGCAAAAAGGCAAATTCAGAAAATACATTGTTTCACATGACATTCTCCTATCCAGAAGGAAAGAATATCAAAAGACAATTCTGAGAGAAAACTCAGAGAGAGACAGTAGCAACCAGAAGAGATTCACTGCAGCATAATTCTGCTAAAACCCCAAGATGTAAAAATTCTGAACCTATCAGAGTTTGATGACACCCACTCAGGCTGCTTCTTTGTTCCATCTTTAAAAATAAGCTCCAAGGCCTCACAATCTGCTTTTGTACTCATTGACTACACACCAGCCCTCCCACAATCTCTCCCAAAATGAAACCCTCTCAAAACCACAGCATTGTCACACTACATGTCAGTTTGTTGCCTGAGGGAGCATTTGGGCAGAGGGAACATTACCCTGTATGTAAATCCATGCTGTCCCTGTCCAAGGATGTGTTTGATGAAGGTATTTTGGATGGATATTTACATTCTGCTGAAAAGTGTGAAGGGAACTGCAGTTAGTATCTAACCCACTATTGTACCTCTCCAAGAATTGGTTCTTAGGGATAGTGTCAAGGGAACTGTAATTTTAGTTTAAAAGAGTCCAGGGGGCTTTCTCCCATATCAAAACATGTGTTGTCCTTGCACTGAGAGAGTTTGATGGAAACACCATCAATGGAGCATTACTTTCAATTTACTTTCACTTTAAAAGACGATCCTGTTTCTAAAATTCTGCATTCTGTGCTGTCCCACCCTCGGAGTGTTTGATGAGGACAGTGGAGAGGTATCTCCACTTCCAAGGTAAACTTGTAGTGGCTGGTTTACTCTAACCCGGTGCTGAGTGTTTGATGGGAAGTATGTCAAAAGAGCATCAGGACACATCGAAATCTGTGGCATATTTGTTCTGGAAGTGACTGATGAGGGAATGGTGAAGGAACATTCACTCTTCACCTAATCCTGTGGTCTACCTGTCCTCGGTATCATTGATAGCAACAGCTCAGATGAATCTGAATTGTATTTGTGACACAAAATTGGGCTATTTTCATTGTCTTCCATGAGACTCTGGTGAATAGCAGAATGGTAGAAATGTACAAGTGCAGATCATTCAGCCCTGTCCCAGTGCTAACCCAGCAAAGGAGTTCACCAGCTTCAAGCATCAAATCCTCTTTCTGTGCTTGAAAAGCCAGTACCTTCCTTGCACTTAAGGTCTTATTCAAGAGATTTGTTTCACGATAACTCAGTTTTATCAACTATTATTATGGTATATTCCGGGGTCATAACCCTCAGTAGTACTTGCTGCAATGAATGCTTCCGAAGTTAATATACTGAACCAGCATGTTTTGGGGCATGTCTACATTTGGAGTACAGATCTTCAGCATTATCGCTGGCATGTCATGAATCCATGACTATTTCAACATCCTGTGCATACAGTCATTCCTGCATATCATTTGGATTGTGCGGTACTAGCTCATAGCTGGCAGTCAAGTCAGTGGGAATTTCATGGTGGAGATGAAGGTGGATCACTCACTTAGCACCTCTGGTTGAAGGTATTGCAAAAGCTTCAGCTTTTGAGGGATATTTACATTCTGTTGAAAAGTGTAACGGGAGTTGTAGTCATTGAGCGCGGAGGTGAGTGCTTCCCCAAATTGGCCGTTGAATTTGCTGCAACCATTCCCACCTGGATGTAAATGGACTGTTGCAGAATCACACAGGTCTGCATATTGCAAGTTGATTTGCACCTGTTCAGCATCCTGTGTTGTGACATTATTCGATTTAATGCAAATTTTACATATGTTTAGGGCTGCTGCATATGAGGCCTCCTGTGCTTGTCACTTCACCAGGTTTGACATTGGCAATTTCTGGCCTCTGGAGAATATTCATTTAAATGCCATTTCAGAATTTGCAAACAAAATTAATTATGGAACAATATGCCACCCACTGTAAACACTTGTCCTAAATACTTGATAACAGTTTTGCATTCTGTAATATGCATCCAAAAATCTCATCTTAAGTAACCTGCTTGATTGGCATCACATCCTGAGACATCCATTCCCTCAACCGCTAACTTTCATTCCCAGCATAGTCAACTGTCTACGAGATGTAATAAAGAAATTCATCTAAGAACCATTGACAACCCACGCCCACGCCCTTATTGAAGACAAAACACAGATGGGAGCACCACCCCTTGCAAGTTTCCCTCCAAGTCTCTATCCTTCCTTGGAAATATTTCGCCTGTCCTTCACTGTTGTTTTGTCTCAGTTCTGGAATTACCTCCCTAACGGCATGGTCTTCCTATTGCACTGGGCAGCTGCAGTTCAAGAAAGCAGCTCACTAGCACGCTCCCAATGACAACTCGGAAAGGACAATAAATGTTGGCCAGCCAGTGATGTCTACTTCCCACATGAAAGTTTAAAACGAACGTAATGTATTAATCATCCATGATTACCGCTGTATCTTTCTAACAAGCTGACAGTATTTCCTGATTTGTTCTGTGCCCCACTCTGGTGCCAGTGCTTGGGTGGTGGCAAGCCACTGAGAAACAGGGACGATGTGCAATCTGCATACAGATGGTCACCCAAGTCACCAAGCAAACATGTGTCCAGGGCACTGTGAGGTAGCAGGGTTAATGACTGAGCTACCGTGTCGGGAATCTGGTCCCAGTAGAATTCAGTTGGAGCCCATCTCATTACAACATCTCTCTCCGTCCCCAGTTCAGGTGCGAGTGCCCCATAAATTCAAACCATTTTCCAACATCACCGTTTGAGCTTTCTTTTTATCTCTTACATTTGTTTGATTTTGTGCCAATTGGCTCAGGTAGTAGTCTATAGATCATGACTTTTATAGTTCTGCTTTACAATGTCGCCCCAAGCTGCTCATGATTGTTCAGCAAAATTCTCATTCTCTCCATAAGTAGCAACTTCGGTCCCTAAGTAGCAACTTAATCTTCCACCTCCCACTCCAGGTTCCACTGCAGGACTTAGGAAATATCCTAAAACTCTTGAAACCAGGCACAAGACAGACAACAGAACATTTGGGCATCGCGATCCTGGCCAAGGAGAACCCTGTCCATTTCCTTGACCAGACTATCTCCAATTATAGCCATTTCTCTCCACGTTATTGAGAGGCTTCCTGTACAATGGTACGATGGTCAGTTTGCTCATCCTCCTTACAGACTTCACTCTCATCCGCAGAGGGTGCACCAATATCAAACCTGTCAGACAAGGCCAAGTGCTGAGGCTTCTTCAACCCTACCTCGGGGATCACACCAGTTGCCCCCACTCATAGTTACATCCTCCTGTCCCTGATCACTGATTTAATTTAAAGCAGTTTCTTGAAGGGTGTCTCCTGGAACACAATGTCCAAGTATCTCTCCTACCTCCTCATGTGTCACAGTGTTCTAAAGTTGGACTCTAGTTCATTAACTGTGAGCCGAAGTTCCTCACTCAACAATCATTTGTTATCAATGCCATCACTGTGAAACCCAAGAGTTCATCAGCTCCCAAATCGTGCAGATCTTACACATTGCCTCATTCTTTACCTTGATGTTAGGTACTTTGGCCTTAATGCATTTCTTGTTAAAGTTCAATCTGACCTTTAGGCTTTTTCATAAATCTGTAAAATAATTCTCTGAATAATCTTCGATCTGAAAGTGATTGATAATCGGTATTCAAATGAGCAGCTATTACCAACCAATGAAAGTACAATGACGTCACTCTTTGTTTTGTGCTGGGGCCCCGAATCTGAGCCTCGAATGAGCGAGACAAAGACCTTATTAATAAGCAAAGAGAAAATAGCAAGAAAACGCTTGTTTCCTTTTGCACCAAATTCCTCGGGTAGTCCAAAATCCCAGAAACACACTCTCGGGCTGTTCCCCGCTCTGGATGTGCTGTTTCCTAACTGCTCGCATCAAACTCAATCGTTATGCATTTTCAATAACGATGGGGAGAGTTGAGAGGAGTCACCAATTAAGTTTCAGCTGTATTCAGATTTCATTGACTAACGGACAACTGTTTCTCAGAAATGAAGTCAGTAATTAACTAAATTACTGAACATTCGATTTTAAATAGTGAAAGAAAGGAATGACTTCCCAGTTGTATTCCCAAGGCACTCCACATTCCCAGAAACACACTCCCAGGATTGCGCCTCATTCTGGCCATGCAAAGTCTCTTGATGAAGGCGATTGTGATCTTCCTTCATGAACTGCCAGAGTCCATGTGTTTTAGGTTGACAACAATACTGTTTGGGAGGAAATATCAGCATTTTGACCCAGCTACAGTGAAGGAATCGCAATATATTCTCCAGACAGCATGGTGAGTGTGTTCAAGGGAAACATGCAGTGGGTGATATTCCGATGTAGCTGTTGGCCTTGTCCTTCCGAACTGAAGAGGTTGTCAGTTCAGAAGTTGCTATTGAAGGCTTTTTGGTGATTTTTTGCATTGAATAACGAATATGGTAAAAACTGCAGCACCTGAGAAGCGGTGTTTGAGGGAGTGAATGTTTGTTTGTGTGGTGCCAATCAAGCAAGCTGCTCTGTCCTGGTGGCTGTTGCAAACATTCCGGCAAATTGGGAGCATTCCATCATAAAGACGCTAAAAGCACATGGGATAATGGGTGTAACAGTGGTGAATAATGAGGAAGATGCAAGGCTACAGGAAAACACGGATGAGTTCTTCACATGGGTTCAACCCTGCCAGATGGAATTTAATCCTGAAAGGTGTGTCGTGATGCATTTTGGATGTATAGCAGGACACGGGGAAGCTCAGTGGATCAGAGGGATATTGTGGTATTTGTCCACAGATCCCTGCAGGTGGTGGGGCAGATTAAGAGGGAGGTTAAGAAGGCATATCAGACACTTGCGTCGAATATGACAACAGAGATGATCGTTTGAAATGTACAGAAAATTAGTTAGGCCACAGCTGGAGTATGTGAACAGTTCTGGTCACCACATTTTAGGCAGAATGAGATTGCACTGGAGAGGTCGCAGAGAAGGTTCACTGGAATGGAGCAGTTTAGCGACGAACACAGACTGGAGAAGCTTGGGTTGTTTTCTTTGGAGCAGAGAAGGGTGAGGGGAGATCCGATCAATGAGTATAAGATTGTGAGGGCAGACAAATGGGTGGATCGAAAGCAGCTTGTTGAAGGGTTAATCAGAAAGGGGCATAACTTTCAGTTCAAAGAAAGAGGTTCAGAGGGGATCTTAAGGAGAATTTATTTCGCCCCGCTTGCGCTGGGTGAGGAGTGCACTGCCTGAGAAGGAGGTTGAAGCAGCAAAACTTCACACCCTTTAGAAATGTCAGAGATAGCAAGAACAGCCAATGCTGGAGTTGGAGTTAACACAGTGTGGAGCTGGAGGAATACAGCAGGCCAGGCAGCATCAGAGGAGCAGGAAAGCTAATGTTGCCAGTCAGTACCCTGAAGGTAATAAAATGTGAGGCTGGATGAACACAGCAGGCCAAGCAGCATCTCAGGAGCACAAAAGCTGACGTTTCGGGCCTGGACCCTTCATCAGAGAGGGGGATGGGGAGAGGGAACTGGAATAAATAGGGAGAGAGGGGGAGGCGGACCGAAGATGGAGAGTAAGGAAGATAGGTGGAGAGAGTATAGGTGGGGAGGTAGGGAGGGGATAGGTCAGTCCAGGGAGGACAGACAGGTCAAGGAGGTGGGATGAGGTTAGTAGGTAGCTGGGGGTGCGGCTTGGGGAGGGAGGAAGGGATGGGTGAGAGGAAGAGCCGGTTAGGGAGGCAGAGACAGGTTGGACTGGTTTTGGGATGCAGTGAGTGGGGGGGAAGAGCTGGGCTGGTTGTGTGGTGCAGTAGGGGGAGGGGACGAACTAGGCTGGTTTAGGGATGCAGTAGGGGAAGGGGAGATTTTGAAGCTGGTGAAGTCCACATTGATACCATATGGCTGCAGGGTTCCCAGGCGGAATATGAGTTGCTGTTCCTGCAACCTTCGGGTGGCATCATTGTGGCAGTGCAGGAGGCCCATGATGGACATGTTATCTAGAGAATGGGAGGGGGAGTGGAAATGGTTTGCGACTGGGAGGTGCAGTTGTTTGTTGCGAACTGAGCGGAGGTGTTCTGCAAAGCGGTCCCCAAGCCTCCGCTTGGTTTCCCCAATGTAGAGGAGGCCGCACCGGGTACAGTGGATGCAGTATACCACATTGGCAGATGTGCAGGTGAACCTCTGCTTAATGTGGAATGTCATCTTGGGGCCTGGTATAGGGGTGAGGGAGGAGGTGTGGGGACAAGTGTAGCATTTCCTGCTGTTGCAGGGGAAGGTGCCGGGTGTGGTGGGGTTGGAGGGCAGTGTAGAGCGAACAAGGGAGTCACGGAGAGAGTGGTCTCTCCGGAAAGCAGACAGGAGAGGGGATGGAAAAATGTCTTGGGTGGTGGGGTCGGATTGTAAATGGTGGAAGTGTCGGAGGATGATGCGTTGCATCCGGAGGTTGGTAGGGTGGTGAGTGAGAACGAGGGGGATCCTCTTAGGGCGGTTGTGGCGGGGGTGGGGTGAGAGGGATGTGTTGCGGGAAATGCGGGAGACGCGGTCAAGGGCGTTCTCGATCACTGTGGGGGGAAAGTTGCGGTCCTTGAAGAACTTGGACATCTGGGATGTGCGGGAGTGGAATGTCTTATTGTGGGAGCAGATGCGGCGGAGGCGGAGGAATTGGGAATAGGGGATGGAATTTTTGCAGGAGGGTGGGTGGGAGGAGGTGTATTCTAGGTAGCTGTGAGAGTCGGTGGGCTTGAAATGGACATCAGTTACAAGCTGGTTGCCTGAGATGGAGACTGAGAGGTCCAGGACGGTGAGGGATGTGCTGGAGATGGCCCAGGTGAACTGAAGGTTGGGGTGGAAGTTGTTGGTGAAGTAGATGAACTGTTCGAGCTCCTCTGGGGAGCAAGAGGCGGCGCCGATACAGTCATCAATGTACCGGAGGAAGAGGTGGGGTTTGGGGCCTGTGTAGGTGCGGAAGAGGGACTGTTCCACGTAACCTACAAAGAGGCAGGCATAGCTGGGGCCCATGCGGGTGCCCATGGCCACCCCCTTAGTCTGTAGGAAGTGGGAGGAGTCAAAAGAGAAGTTGTTGAGTGTGAGGACGAGTTCAGCTAGGCGCGCTACCAACCTCCGGATACAACGCATCATCCTCCGACACTTCCGCCATTTACAATCCGACCCCACCACCCAAGACATTTTTCCATCCCCTCTCCTGTCTGCTTTCCGGAGAGACCACTCTCTCTGTGACTCCCTTGTTCGCTCCACACTGCCCTCCAACCCCCGCCACAACCGGCACCTTCCCCTGCAACCGCAGGAAATACTACACTTGTCCCCACACCTCCTCCCTCACCCCTATCCCAGGCCCCAAGATGACATTCCACATTAAGCAGAGGTTCACCTGCACATCTGCCAATGTGGTGTACTGCATCCACTGTACCCTGTGCGGCTTCCTCTACATTGGGGAAACCAAGCGGAGGCTTGGGGACCGCTTTGCAGAACACCTCCGCTCAGTTCGCAACAAACAACTGCTCCTCCCAGTTGCAAACAATTTCCACTCCCCCTCCCATTCTCTAGATGACATGTCCATCATGGGCCTCCTGCACTGCCACAATGATGCCACCCGAAGGTTGCAGGAACAGCAACTCATATTCCGCCTGGGAACCCTGCAGCCATATGGTATCAATGTGGCCTTCACCAGTTTCAAAATCTCCCCATCCCCTAATGCATCCCTAAACCAGCCTAGTTCGTCCACTCCCCCCACTGCACCACACAACCAGCCCAGTTTTTCCCCGCCACCCACTGCATCCCAAAACCAGTCCAACCTGTCTCTGCCTCCCTAACCGGCTCTTCCTCTCACCCATCCCTTCCTCCCACACCAAGCCACACCCCCAGCTACCTACTAACCTCGTCCCACCTCCTTGACCTGTCCGTCTTCCCTGGACTGACCTATCCCCTCCCTACCTCCCCACCTATACTCTCTCCACCTATCTTCTTTACTCTCCATCTTCGGTCCGCCTCCCCCTCTCTCCCTATTTATTCCAGTTCCCTCTCCCCATCCCCCTCTCTGATGAAGGGTCTAGGCCCGAAACGTCAGCTTTTGTGCTCCTGAGATGCTGCTTGGCCTGCTGTGTTCATCCAGCCTCACATTTTATTATCTTGGAATTCTCCAGCATCTGCAGTTCCCATTATCTCAGTACCCTGAAGGTACTTGGATGAGCACCTGGAATGCCATAAGCTGTGGGCCAATGCTGGAAAGTGGAATTAGTCTTGAAATGCCAATACGGTCTCAGTGGGCTGAAGGGCCTTTCCAAAGAGAAGAACAGAAATGGCTACAGAAGGTTGAGGGTGCATTGAACAACATTCAACAAGTTGACAAAGCTGCTCCCTCCATCTCATACACGAGTTTGGAGAAATGGCAGTTTGTCACATCTACATGTGCCCCACATCAGAATTTTGTGGAGCAGTGGCAATTTTACTTACTCTGAGCCAAGAGACTGAGATTTTAACCATCAGAGGTGTTTCATTATATCACTGAATAGGTTGTTGAGAAAACTGAACTCAAAAGTTGGGGCAACAACTTAAACCCTGAAGCAGCTAAACTGTCAACAGGAAAGTGACCTGTGAGTCCCAGTGTAGCAGAATACAGCATAAGCTAGTCACCAATAACTACATGCCTGAGTTCTCTTCGCTGAAAGAGTAAAGAATGCTGCTTCTATGCTAGTTACAGCTTGTCTGCTGTCAAATGCACCTACAAAATCATATGCACTGAAAGTAAAAGCCAAAAATCGCTTGTGTGTATTTAGACAGGAGCTTCTTACAGCAACAGGCGATCAAGCAGTAATTTTTAAAATCACAGGGAGCAAATGCTGCAACCTGCTTGTCATGACAGGTACGGAGTATTGGAACTCCACACAAGAAAGACATAAGCAGAATTAGTCTTGCAGAGGATGGCTGTTTTGCAAAAAAGGTTGCACACTGTCTCAATGAAATCCTGTGGGAAGCAAACAGAGGAACCCTAAATTAAGATTTCTTTGTGTTGGAAGATTTCATCAGAAAGAAATATCATTTACAGGAATGATTTCCACAACACAATTCTGTTCAAGCAGTACTAACATATTGGGCATTACAGATTACATGGAATAAGCTCTGACCAAGGTTCATTCAGTACACTGAAATAAATTCCAGGAAGAAAGGGAAAATGGTTGTAAGAGGGGGAAATATTGTCCGTGGCTAAGCTAAAAAGTTAAAGAAAATGACAAAACAAAATGTAAGGCAGACCATATCCAAATGTGAATGGCATACTCGAAGACCAAAAACCTTTAAAGTTCAAGAGAGAGTTTTGAAAAGAGTCAGAAAAGGACAAAGATGAACAATGAAAGAAAATGAGAGCAAAATTTAAAAATAGATGTCAAAAGCCTTGATAAGTATAAGAATGGGCAGAGAGTGGCAAAAGGTAAATTTTAGTCCCTGGGAGTGTGAGACGCAGGAGTTAATCGTGGGGAGCACAGAAATGGCATGAGCCAGGAAATCAGTACTTTGTTTCATTTTCACAGTGGGGGACACTTCTCGTTTCCCAACAGAAACAACTATTTAGAGCATAAGACAGGAAGAAATAGAGATAGCAGGAGGCTGTTCAGCCTCTCAAGCCTGCTGTCCCATTCTGTTAGGTCATGGCTGATACAAAGTTTCTCTCAGCCACTTTCCTGCCCCTTCCATGCGAGTCCTGATTTCCCGATTGATCAAGAATGTACTTGTCGCAGCCTGATATTTCCACAGTGACTCCGCACACCCACAGTTCTCTGTCTGAGAATTCCACAGACCTTTAACCCTATGCGAGAAATAAAATCCTCCTCATCACAGTCTTCAGTAGGTGCCCCTGAATTCTGAGATTATAGCATCTGTTCCCAGATTCTCCCATGACAGCATGTATCTCTCTGTGAGAATTTATCCTGTATGATAAGTGACAGCAGATTTAAAATAGAAGAGAAGAAATTCCTTCTCTCAATATCTGTGAAATTCACCATGCCAGAGTATGGTGGATGTCATGGCATTGAGTAAATTTAAAGAGGACGGAGACAGTATTTTTTCATTACTAATGTCTTTAAGGATTATGTGGAGCACACAGGAGAGTGGATTTAGGGCTGCGATGAGACCAACCATGATACTATTGAATGGTGGGGCAGACACAACGGGCTGAAAGGCTCATGATCTAATATTCTTTCTGTACGTACGTTCTTAAGGCTTGTATGTAAAGACAGACAAGAAATTCTGGCTCAGCCAGTAACACTTGCATCCCTCAGTGAAAATGAGTCTAAAACAATTATTTATTATTTCTGCCATTTCTCAGTTGTTTTTAATAAGTTCTCAAGACTCGACTTTTAATTGACGCATGTTTGTCTTCACCAAACGTCTGCAGGAGGTGTTACAGTCCATTTTGACATTTCATTGTAGATTGTGTACATATTCTGGTTTTATTTTCCTTTTCTCTTTTTTGCTCCTCCATTCCATCTTCGAGAAACGTCCTCATCGTCAGATTTATTAGCATTTACCGCCACTTTAAGAAAGTGCTTTATTTTACATTTCTCGACTCCAGATCATTATTTCTCACTCATAGCACAGTGACAGATTGTTTAGCTCCTGTAAGCCATGTAAAAGCTGTTAAACACTGACCATTACCTTTGTATGGTGATGCTTTTCGATCTATTTTCCGAATCTCGCCTGGCCAACCTGTACCTCATGCATTCATAAATGACCTTGTTCAAATTTAACATCCTTGTTTCAGTTTTAGCTGCATCAGTTTAAAAATTCTGAACATTCATGTCAAAAATTTCTTCATACAGCATGGTTTTCGATTCGTCCTTTTTCATTCCGTAATACGAGACCCTGTCGCTTGTCCTATATCTCACTCCTCACCACGCTCACCATCTTTAAACCCATTCTCCACATCTTTAGAGCCCAGGCTCTTAACCCAGTCAATATGCAAATTGGAGTCAATCGTGACAACCGTGTTGCTCATTCTACAAGTTTCTCCCATCTCCTGACGTATACAAGACCCCATATTCCAGTACTGTTTGGTGGCTTGTAAATAACTCCAACATCCGAAGCCTCATGCTGTTTCTTAGATTTATCCAAACAAATTAAACCGATTGTTCTTCCAATCAGATACCATCCTTATCAATACACAAAATCCATCTTGTATTATCAGCACATGTCCACCTTCTCTATCCTTCTGAAATATCGAAAAGCATCGGAGTTTCTGCTCCCAGTCCTGGTCACCATGCAGCCATCTTTATGCCATGCCAATTAGATTATAACTGCTTACGTCCATTTACAGTCACTGAATCGTTAGAGATATTCGGCATGAAAACAGACCCTTCTGCCCAACTCATCCATGCTGACCACATATCCGAAATAGATCTCAGCCCTTCCTCGTCATGTACCCATCCAGATGGCTATCACATGGTGTATTTGTACCAGCCTCCACCACTTCCTCTAGCAGCCCATTCTGTACACCCTCTAACCTCTGCATTAAAATGCTGCCATTACTTCTGTTTTAAACCTATGCCCTGTCACCTTAAACCCATTTCCTCCAGTATTACACTCCCTCACCCAGGGATAAAGGAGCAGAAACAGAATTTGCTGGAAAATCTCAGCAGGTGTGGCAGCACCTGTGAAGAAAAAAAAAACAGATTTAAAGTTTTGAGTCCGGTGACCCTTCCTCAGAACTTGCGAAAAGACTTCGGTTTTGCACCCTACCCTTGCCCCTTACAATTTGACGAACTTTTATAACGTCTCTCCGAAGCTCCCGACACTGCAGGGAAGGTAGCCCAGTCTATTCACCCTCTGTCTGTAGCTCAAACCATGGCAACATTCTTGTGTATCTTTTCTGAACCCTTTCAAATTTCACAACATCCTTTCGCGAGCAGGTTAGATCAGAATTGATTGCAGTATTCTAATAATGGCCGAACCAATGTCCTGTACAGCTTCAAAATGACCTCCCCTCTCCAAGACACAACGCAGTGATCAAGAAAGGCAAGAATACCAAACACCTTCTTCAGTTTCCTTTTCACCTGCAACTCCACTTTCAGGGAACTATGAACATGAAATCCAAGGTATTTTTGTTTAGCAACTCTCCACAGGACCTTAACATTCAGCGTATAAGTGCGGACCTGATTTGCCTTTGCAAAAGGCAGCACCTCACATCGATCTAAATTAAACTCGCTCTGCCACACCTCAGCCCATCTGATTGAACTTTGAGGCCACTTTCTTCGCTGTCGACTACCCCTCCAGCTGCGGTGTCATCTGCAACCTTACCAACCGTACCTCCTTTGCTCACTTCGAAATGATTTCGAAAATGACGTAAAGCGGTGGACCCAGTACCAATCCTTCTGGCACTCTACTGGTCACAGGACTGCAGCCTGAACTGCAACACTCCTCCACCATGCTCTATCTCTTACCTTTATGTCAGTTCTTTCTCCAAATGGCTAATTCTCCCTGAAGACCATATAGATCATGCCCACCACTCTGCCTCCATGTTGTGCTGTTGGGTTTTGTTGTGAATGCTGTGTGTATCCATGAAGAATGGCCTTATCTTGGTCTTCTTGACATCATTCCCCCTTCAAAGCACACTCGCTTGCAGACTTTCCCTTCATTTCCTTCTGGTCTCCCTCAGAACTTTTCAACTTCCTGTTCCCAGCTTAACCACGTTTCAATTTTAGTGACCTCTTTGATGCCCTTTAAAGTTTGTTGTTTAACCTTCCTCTTAAAGTTACAGTATTAATATCAAATCATTAATTTCTCTTTCAGCTACAGATTTGGTGTTTGATTGCTGTTAGTCATAAAATATACACCGGAAGAAGTGAACAATTCTGAGGGTTATAGAATATTGCAATTTCAGTGTGTTGCAAATCCAGCGTTACCACAGCAGACGTTATTTGTTTTACCGCACACTGTTCTCTGATGCTACTTATGAAAATATCAAACCCAATGATGTGGCCTGAAGTGACTCCGAGCTCATGAAAACCTCACCCTCACTCGCCAAAAACATAATCACAGTGGCAAATGTGCAGTGGTTTCATTGAAGAATGTTGAAAATGTACGGGGCATAGATTCTTGTTCATTCTGGCTAAATCCTCACGTCACCCACATATCTCAGAATTTGGCAGCTTAATGGTGAAGATTTATGACTGATATTAATTGCTGCCAACTGCAGTTCTGTACATTGGCTGTATTTTGAACATTGTAATGGTAGGTAAATTTGGAGTTTTGAAGCTGTCAGGTATTCGAATGACGGAACATTCCAGGTTATCACAGAATGAAGGACAGTACAAAGGAGACCATTGGGTCCATGGAGCTGGTTCCTACATTCCCAATGAGAATTTGTTTATTATAAGTGGAATGTATAACAGATTGCCTGTAACAATAGGAGATGGTGCGCCTTAAGTTTAATTTAATGCTGCGACTGTGCCAGTGAAAGCTTGATAAAAGTGTGAAATGTCATCTTTTTGATATTACTGTTGACTTTTCAGTTTGTGACGTTGCCGAGTGGTGCCCCATGTGAGTTCAAAATGGCCAATTCCACAATGAAGAGACTTGTGATTGCTCCAAACTTTCTCCTCATGATAACCTGAGCCCATTTATTGGCCAAAACAGCCAACAAGTGTGATGTGATATTCACTATCAAACAATTGCCTCATAGATCCAAAAAGATGGCACTGTGACACCTGTGGCAAATGCATCACAACTGAAGGGACGCGCTGGCCTCGTGGTGTCATTGTGAGGGTCTTAATCCAAAAACCAGGTCACATTCTGCAGAACTTGAATTCAAAACTCACTGGAGAACACAGAGTAATCTGAATAAAATCTGGATCCAGATATCTCATGATGATTGTTGAAAAATGCCTTTGTGTTCAATCATACATCTTTTCAGGAAGAAAAAATGCTGACCTTACCGAGAATGGTCTCGATGTGACTCCTGCCCCACAGAAAATTGTTTGACTCCAAATTGCCGTCTGGACAATTATGGATGAATAATAAATGCCTCTTCACTCATGCCCACAAAAAGCACTCCACTGGGGGCAGAATCCTGTCACCAAGTATCCCTTAAAGTCCACATGGAGAGTCCTTGGCACAGATCCAGCTCCCTCAGAGGCAGCTCACAGAGCGAACAGCAGGGGTTACTTTCCCATTCTGTCATCCGCGCCTCCCCCATTGGACCAGAATTATGACCCCAATCAGGAAACTCAGAATCTGGGAGGTCCGCCTGTCTGACATCATCCCAATCAGTGAATCTATCCCCTTCTGATTCCGAGGACTTTGGCCGGTTTAATTTTTTTAGTTCCTCGGTGACATGTTAGCACTGGGTCAGGTTCCGATAAATCTGTCCCTGATATGGATGATGTGTAATGCACAGTAGCTTGACTCTTCTGCCCAGAACAACTCAGGAGCCAACCCACATTCCGAGGTATCATCAACGTTTGATTTATAAGGTGATGTTGGATAGAACTAGAACAGTACAGCACAGTACAAGCCATTTAGCCCACAATGTTGTGCCGACTTATTATCCTACTAAGATCAAACTACCATGCATACCCAACATTTTGTTATCCTCCGTGTGCCTATCGAAGAGTCGCTTGAAATGTATCTGACTCTAATGCCAGATGTGTCAGTGGCTTCCTAATTCCCATCACTCTCTGTGTAAAGAACATACTCTGACATCTGCCTGATACTTTCCTCCAAACCCTTTAAAATTATGCCCTCTCCTAATATTCATTTCTGCCCTGGGACAGATCTCTGAGCATCCACTTGATCTATGCCCCTCATCATCTTGAGCACATCTATCAAGTCACCTCTCATCCTTCTTCTCTCCAATGAAGAAAGCCCTAGTTCCCTCAATTTTTCCTCATAAAACTTACCCTACACTTTAGGCAGCATCCTGGTGAATCTCCTCTGCACTCTCTCTGAAGCTTCCACATCTTTCCTCCACTGAGCTGACCAGAATTGAACGCAATATTCCAAGGACAGACAGCACTTTTTCCACTGGAGCATTGGATTTTGAAGATAATAAAATAATGAAGAGTAGAGTTATATTAAATGGCATTTGGCTTTAGCTTCAGATTCTGGATTTCAAGACTGGAGTGCACAGGTTTAAGGCTTGAGGGTAAAAATTTCAAAAAAGGCATAGGGGCATTTTTTTTAAAAACTGAGAATGGTTCAACTTCCAGAAGAACTAGTAAATGCAGGCACACTTACACCGTTTAATGCCATTTGGGTTCATACATGATCGGAAAATATTGAAGGGATATGTGCCAAAAGTGGGCAGGTGGGATTTGTTTAGTTTGGGATTATAGTTGACATGCATTGTTTGGAGCAAAAGGTCTGATCATTTGCTGCATGCTTCAATGAGAGGGAGAACCAATGGATTCTGGAACAGTCAGAAAGTCTGCCGTGGAAGTGGGAAAGCTTCGCTCCTGCACGGTTTGCTTGTTTTCAGCTTTCATATGGTCCACCTGCTTGTTCAGCACCAATGCACCAAACCGAACCTTGTGTAACATTGGACCTGACCTCACATCCACCACGTCAACAACGAACTTTGCCCTCTGAAGAAAACGATCTCTCGGCCCTCATGGAGTTTTGTATCTAATGTTGGCGTTCCTAATCCCACCATCCACGCCTGGGAAGATCAGATTTAGCCTAATGCAGAGACTTGACCCCATGAGCATCTCTGCTTCAGCTATCCCTGTAGTCGCACGAGTAGTTGTCCAATTACTGCAGAGAACACAGCTGTTTTTTTAATCGTTGCCCCTGTGTTTGACGAATGAGCTCTATTCATGTCCAGCCTCTTTTAACAGGCAGGAAAAATGGCAAAGAGCATTGAGGCAATGAAAGAGCAGTATAGTTGAATATTAGGGAGTTGCAGGCAGTAATTCTTGTCCTTGTCTGCATCCAGTCCCATCCACCAAACAGAACTCCATGTCACTGTCTTCATTTTGGAAACCCTGAGACAGCCCTTGTGGAGTTCAGCCAGAATGCAGCAGCGACATTTGCTCGGGCCTATCACTCTTGCTTATCATAACAATATGCCATGCTCAGCTAGTTGGCATTTTGCATGGTTACATCATTAATCCCACACATCAAAACGGTCTCTCAGCATCTCATTAAGGTATAAAGAAAAGCCACTTGCCTCTGCCAGTCATCTTAGCCTGTTCAAAATTCGGATATGGATTCTCCTCGTTTTTCGCATTGCCAAGTGAAAACGATTGCATCTCCGAATTAGAGGTGGCTTGTGGTTGTAATATTTCCCAAGCTAATTCCACCAACTCTTGAAAGGTTTTAGTTCTGCTTTAGTTTAGGTAAGCCATGCTTCCCAATAACCAAGAAAGCCACGGGCTATCAGAAGAAATACTTTAGGGTTTACATCTGCCCTTGTTTCCACTTGCAAGGAAAGGTCAAAGCAGTCTTTCTGCATTCTGGGCATGTTCTTCGACAGCAACATTGTTCAGGTCATGCTTCCCAAATAATGGCACAATGCCAAATATGCTTACCCACAATGAAAGATAATTGTTGTGAGTGCATTTCTGCAAGAGATTAGTTTTTCTTTCATCACCACTGAAATAACTCCATCAAGGCCAGAATCCGAACACCAAAGCATTCTCCATTTACAAATGCCAGTACTTGACATTGAGCCAGCCCCCTGACCCAGCTTTCAGAATGAACAGAACCTCTAACATCACTGTTTTATCAGCCAGGTAAGGCTCCCTGATGGGAGCAATTTAACGGACGCAAATAATGAACTCATGTGCGACGAAGCCCACCTGGTTCACCTCCTTGCAATCGCAACAGACACATCCTGTGGATGAATCCAGAAGAAAATTCTAACGACTTTCACATGAAATGCATTGAATCATGAAGAAGGTGATATTCAAAGGCAGTGCAGCTGTCAGCTTCAAAATATCACCAGTCTTTGTGTCTCTGACAGATTGTCAGATTTCTTGCAGTTACTGAGTTGTAGTGGTCTACAACACAGTAAAGGCTCTTCAGCCCATCGAGCCAGTACTAATCAACACAGGCATTGAACTGTTCTAATCCCATGTTTTATCACTTTGCCCACAGCCTCGTGTGCCTTTGCATTGCAAATGGACATCCAAATACTTCTTCAGTGTTATGAGGTTTGTACCTAAGTACCTGCCCATGTTTTTCCTACTGCTTTTGCAGTCTATTTGTTATTTCAGGCTTATCTGCTGCTGGTGTTTGGTATTTGTTTTCAAGGACAACAAATTCTGGAAAGTTGTGCGATAATTCGGTCTGAACTGTTTCAGTCAGTGCTAAATCATTGGGTTCAAGACACTTTGTTGACTTGCCTCATGGTTTGTCCTTATCTGTTCCCTCCTTTAGATTTCTTATGACAGGCCAGTTACACATTCTCGGCAAGGCAAAGCAGTTGCTGGTAAACATTCAGGTAATTGTGGGTGATAGGATCTGGGAATACTGGACACAGGAGAGCAATGCTCTCAGTGCAATCCGAAACCTGTCACTCTAAATTTAAACACGAGAGATATGATAGTTTAATTTTTCTCTTATAGCAAGATGGGCAAGAGATGCAACACAAAAAGACTGAGAAAGTATTGCTTAACACTTAGAGATTGTACTTATTGTTGACAGAATTAAAGACTCCCTACAGTGTGGAAAGAGAATTTTTGGTGGATGAAGTCTCACTGGCCCTGCAAAGAACATCCCAAGCAGCCACAACCTCCACCCCTCCCCATTCACCCCACTTTTACCATGGCTAACCCACATAGTCAGAAAATCCCCGGATACTGCAGGACAAATCAGCATGACCGATCCACCGAACTTGCACATCAATGGACAGAGAGAGGAAACCGGAGAACCCCAGACATTGGGGACAATGGACACATTTCACACAGACAGTCACCCAAGACTGGAACCAACCCTGGGTACCTGGGACTATGGGACAGCAGTGCTAACTACTGAGGCACTATGCTGCTCCCACAATTGATGGAGGGAATGCCTGAAGAGGAGAGGTTGTGTTGGTTCATTCCAGAGTTATTGGAATTTTGAGGGCTGAAATGTACGCCACCCTTCGTGGGCTTGACAGGGGAGAACTGTTGCCTCTGCAGGATAGTCTAGGATCAGAGAACAGAGTCTCAGAATTGGCGTTACACATATGGCACCAAGATGCATTGGAGATTCTTCTTAAAGGGCAGCAACCTCTGGAATTCTGTACCACAGAGAACTGTTGAAACTGTGTCATTATGTTCAAGAGATTCACTGCCCAACGGGCAATATTTTTTATTTCTTCACACTCTCACAGGATGTGTGTGTCACTGACTGGGCAGCATTTATTGCCCAATCCTAATTGCCCAAAGGCAGTTCAGAGTCAACCACATTGCTGTGGTTCTGGATTCACATGTATCACAGACCGGGAAAGGATGGCAGTTTCATTCCCGAAAGGACATCAGAGAGCCCGATGGATTTTTCCGAACATTCAACAATGGATCGACAGTCATCATGAGACTTTAATTCCAGATATTTGTTGAATTCAAATTCTACCATCTGCAGTGGTAGGATTCAAACTCAGGTCCCCAGAACATTATCTGGGTCTCTGCATCAACATTCAATAAGTGACAATATCAGTCGGACATCGCCTCCTGCTCATTGGAGAGAAGACCTTCAAAACATTGCAAAAAGTATTAAGATGGGTATTTGAACCCTCATAGCTTACATGTCTACAAGTGTGATCCGAATGGATGTATGTTTGATGACTGACACGATAGGCCAAAGGGTCTCTGTCCCTGCTGGCTCAATGACTGAAGTATGTGTTCTGGCGTGGAAAGTTTGTGTAAACATCTCTCATTTGTGATATCACAGCGAGCAGCCACGTCAGTAACAATTGAAGTATTGTTTAACAGAGTTCATGATCAAATTTAAAGTGCAATTTTACAGTATTATGTCCACGTTTGCTGCAGCAGGTATTTGAACGAAAATTAATAAACTGACAATGTACACATTTAATTCTGATGTAAGTGGAAATACCTTTCTCAAAGCCTTTTCAAATGAAGCAAGCAAGTGCAGCAGGCAGTGAAGAAGGTAAACGGTACGTTGGCCTTACCATGAGAGGATGTGAGTGCAGGAGAAGGGATGTCTGGTTGCAAATGCAAAAGGCCTTAGTGTGACCACGCCTGGAGTATTGTGTGCAGTTTTGGTCTCCTTACCTGAGGGAAGATGTACTGCCGATGGAGGGAGTGCAAGGAAAGTTTCTCAGACAGATTCCACGGATGTAGGGTTGAATGGTAAGTAGCGTCTGTTTCAGTTCATGCTGCATTGAGTGGATTTTGAAGCGATGATGGGTGGTGGCTGGATGGGGGCTGATGAAACCTCATAGAAACCCATTGAAGTCTCACAGGACCAGGCAGGTTCAATAAGAGGAAGGATGTTCCCAATCATCGGAGAGTCCAGAACAACGGGGAGGGCAGGGGTGGGTGAGCAAAGCCTCAGTATACCAGACAGGCCATGTAAGACTGAGCTGGGGAGAAGTGCCTTCACCCAGACAAGTAGGGAGCGTGTAGAATTCTCTGCCACAGAAAGCTGTTGAGATTTCCAAGAATGACGTAGATATCTATGACTGAACAACAAGTATCAAATAGTAGAGGGGGAGAAATTGGGAGCAGAGGAATTGAATTGGATAATAAACCATGATTCATAAGGAATGGCACAGCCAGCTAAAGGTGCCAAATAGCTGACTCCTGTCCCCATTTCCAACGTTTCTACAGATTAAACTATGAAAACGATTGACAATTGAAAAGTCAATTGTTCCCACCATCTCATAGATATCAACCCAATCATTGAATAGGCCCAGTTGTTTTGGATTCTTTTCAACAAAGAACAAAACACATTCGGCATTCCTGAAATGACTGCTTCAGAATGTTTGGCAAATCAAGCATCACACACGCCTGGGTTTGTTTTGCTCATCTTTACCACGGAATAAGTGTCAGATTGTGTGACCTATACAACAGGGGGCAACTTGTGAAAGTGACGAGGGGCACAGAGATGCAGCTTGGACCCTGTCACCGAATTCACTGTTGGGACGGAGAACCTGCCAGCTTGGGACAAGTCACTTTCTGTATTTCCCATTCACAGTCGAAAGTCCTTGTAGTGACCAGCAGGCGATCTGCTCTGTTCTGCCGCTCGGTAACCTGCCTCCTTTTCTTTCTCTGTGGAGCAGGAACACGTTTGTCAGGTTCCAGGGCATCTCATATCTGCCCTTTTTATCTCAATTATGACCCAAGCTCCATGTGAACACAGAGAAGTCACCGACTTGATCTCACTCCCTCACCAGAGGCGTGATGACCCTCAGGTGAAGCATGCAACTGCTCGATCGTCTCCCTCATGAGAGAGCAGCCCTTTGGCCCTCTGGGACAGAGACAATCGTTCACTGACTGTTACTGAGCACAGTTTCCCAATGCGTCTGACAGCCCAGTAAGTGTTAATGACAAAGATGAAGCTGCTTTCTCCCTCTACCCCAGCCCCTTTTTTTTCTCTCTCTCCCAAATGCACATTTATTTTCCCAAAGTGTTCCACGAACTGCGACTGGAAGCTTTTCTCCTGTTTGCAGAGATAATAGGAACTGCAGATGCTGGAGACTCCAATTTATTTGTTTATTTATTTAGTTTAGTTATTTTTGTTTATCCATCTATTTACCTGTCTGTCTGTCTTTCTTTCTTTATCAATCTCTCTGCTTTTGTATCTCCCCAAACTTGTCCCAATTCATTCCTATCTCTCTACCTGTGTCTGCTTTTTCTGTCTGTTTAACAGTCTCTCTGACATTCTGGACAAATAAAACTGTGGAGCTGGATGAACACAGCAGGCCAAGCAGCATCTTTGGAGCCCAAAGGCTGAAGTTTCGGGCCAAGACCCTTCATTTCTGTGTTCATCCAGCTCCACACTTTGTTATCTCTTCCTCCTGCGTGCAGACAGCTCTGCTCCTCTTTGACACATATTTGGCTTTTTCGTGATAGCTGCATGATAAAATCATAAAATGCCAAGCAGTTTGGTCACGTTATTCTTCCGCATGTCAATAATGTTCATTGACGCACACAGAATGCACTGGAGTAATTTTTGAATTCTTAACCTGTCTCTCCCAGGCCACCACCAGCTCACGTTGCATAAGAAATTATGAATTGGTTTGCTTCTTCATTTTATTTCTGGACGATAACTGCCAAAGAGTGAACATTCACCCAGAAAATTCCTTTATACAACACAGTTTTCAATTAGTCCCTTTTCATTCCATTATACTGGATCCATCATAGGTTATCCTCCATCTCACTGCTCACCATGCCCATCATCCCTGAAATCATTCTTCACAGCTTCAGAGCTCAGCTGGTTTACCCAGTCAATGTGAAGATTCAGGTCAGTCATGATCTCTGTGCTAAAAGTTTCTCCCATGGCCATATTTATATCAGACCCCACACTAACAGTCTGGTTTGGTGGCTTGTAAATGATCACAAAATCTGATGTCACATGCTTTTTTTTAGATCTGTCCAAACAAATACAATTCGTTGTTCTTCCGTTCTGATATCATTCTTCTCAAGGCACTGAGCCCACCTTGTATTATCAGCACCTCTCCACTGTCTTTATCCATCGAAAATATCGAATGTCCTGGAAGTTTCAGTTCCCAATCCTGGTCACCATGCAGCCGTGTTTATGTGATGCCAATTGCATCATAACTGCTTACGTCTACTCACAGTCACAGAATCGAGTTTTTCAGCATGAAAACAAACCCTTCAGTCCAACTCATTCATGCCAATCAGATATCCCAAATTAATCTGCACCCTTCCCACTCATGTACCCATCCAGAAAACTATCAAATGTTCTATTTGTATGAGCCTCTCCCACTTCCTCTGGCAGCCCATTCTGTACACAAACCACCCTCTGCATGAAAAAGTTACCCCTTACTTCCCTTGTAAACATTTCCCTCTTACCTTGAACCCATGCTGCCTAGTTTTGAACTCCCACACCCTGGGAAAAAAACAACAGAAACAGAAGTTTCTAGAGACGCTCAGCAGGTCTGTCAGCATCTGAAAAGAATAAAACAATAGATTTAAAGTTTTCAATCTGGTGACCCTTCCACAGAACCGAGGAAAACACTTGGCTTTTCACACTATCCCCATGCACCTAACAATTTTACAAACTTTTGTAAGGTCACTCCTCAGCTTCCAAAACTCCAGCAAAAATAGCCCCGCCCCTGCCCCCTCAGCCTGCTGCTCAAACACTCCAAGCCTGGCAACATCTTTGTATATCTTTTCTGATCCCTTTCAAATTTTACAACATCCTTCCTCTCGCCAGGAGAAGAGAGTTGAATGCCGTATTCCAAAAGTGGCTAAACCAATGTCCTGTACAGCTGCAACATGACATTTCAACTCCTATACTCAGCGCAACAATCAATAAAGGCAGGAATACCAAATGCCTTCTTCACTATCCCGTCTACCTTCAACTCCACTTTCAAGGATCTATGAACATGAACGCCAAGATTTCTTTGTAAAGCAACACACCCCAGCACCTTACCATTCAGTGTATATGTTTATTCCTGAAGTGCATTTCAAACATACAGCACCACACATGTATCTAAATTACACTCCATCTGCCACACCTCAGCCCATCTGATTGGGGACCGAGTGAACTCTGAGGTAACGTTTTTCGCCGTCCACTCCTCCTCCAATTTTGTTGTCAACTACAACGTTACCAACCACACCTGTCCACTTACTTCCAAATGATATCTGTAAATGACAGAAAGTGTTGGACCCAGTGCCAATCCTTGTGGCACTGTGCTGGGCGAAGGCCTCCAGTCTGAAATGCAACCCTCCAGCACCACACTCTGTCTCTGACCTTTGAGTCAGTTCTGTATCCAAATGGCTAATTTTCCCTGTTTCCATGTGATTTAACCTTGCCAACCAGGTCACCATGAGGATCCTTGTCAAATGCTTTAATGAAGTTCATGTTGATCATGTCCAAGACTCTGCCTCAATCTCGTGCACGTAGGTTTTGCTGTGAACGCTGTGTGTATCCAGAAAGAATGGCCTTAACTTGGTAATTTTGACATCATTCCCCCTTCAAAGCACACTCGACGGTAGACTTTCCCTTTCTTATCTTCTGGTCTCTCTCATAACTTTTCTACTTCCTGTTCGCAGCTTAACCCCATTTCAATTTTGTTCACCTCTCAGATTCCCTTGACAAACTTGTTGCTTAACATTCCTCTCAAAGTTAAAGTCTTAATAATAAGCCATTAATTTCTACTCAGGGTACAATTTCAGTGTCTGATATCTGTTGTTCATACGTTCAACATTGGAACAATTGAGCAATTGTGATGGTTACAGAACATTTTATTTTCACTGTGTTGTGCATCCAGCAACACCAATGCTGAAATAATTTATTTTACCATTGCTGATTTATAACATATTTCTCTGATGTACTTATGATCAGATTGTACTCAATGATGTGGTCTGAAGTGAAAAGCTTGCCTTCACTCGCTCAAATCAAGGTCACAATGGCAAATGTGCAGTGCTTTCTCTGCAGAATGTTGACAAAGTGCGGGGCCAGGCTTCTTATTCATTCTGAAAGACTCCTCACATCTCCCACATACTTCAGCTGTTGGAAGCTTAACGGTGGAGATTTATGACTGAGATTAATGCTGCCTCCAGCAATTATGTACATTGGCTGTACTTTTATCATTCCAATGAAAGGGAAAATTGGAGTTTTGAAGCTGTCAGGTATTCAGATGATGAAAGGTGCCAGTTTATCATCAAATTAAACACAGTACAAAGGAGGTCACTGTTTCCATCGAGCCTGCTTCTCCTCTCACAATGAGAATTAGTTTGTTGTAAGTTGAACGTGTAACAGATTGTAACAACAGGAGACAGTGTACGTTTAGTTTAATTCAATGCTGTGACTGAGCAAGTGAATTCTTGTGAAACGCCATCTTCCCAATATCAAATTGTGGAGTCTTCAATTTGTGACTTTGCTGAGTGGTTTCCACATGTCAGTGTCAAAATGCACAATTCCACAATTCAGAGTCTCACCATTGCTCTGAACGTCTTTCTTGTGACATGCTGAGTCCTTTTAATCACCAAATCAGTTGACAAGTGTAATGTGACATTTGCTGTAAACAATTGCCTCACAGTGGAACAAAGTTGGGACTGTGACATTTGTGGCAAGTGCACAAAAACCGAAGGGAGGTGCTGGCCTCGTGGTATCATTGTGAGGCTATTCATCCAAAATCCATTTCATGGCCTGGTGACTTGAAATCAAAACCACTGGGGTTTTCAAAATTCAAAAACCAAGTGGTGTAATCTGAATTCAATCAAATAAAATCTGGAACCAAGTATCTCATGATGATTATTGAAAAATGCCTTTGGGTTCATTCAGACCCCTTTCAGGGAAGAGAATCTGCCAACCTACCTAGAATGGCCTCGATGTGACTCCAGCCCCACAGCAGTGCGTACTCGGGCACAATTATGGATGGGTAATAAATCTGCCTTCACTCATGCCCACTTGAATAACTTCACAGTGGACCATATCCTATCACCAAGTCACCCTCTGATAACACGGCGAGAGCCCTTCACATTGATCCAGCTCCCTCAGAAGCAGCTCTCAGAGTGAAAAGAATTTTTGCCAATCCCATTCTTTTAGCCATGGCTTCCTGACTGGACCAGATTTAGAGCGTGAATCAGGGAACTCATATTTTGTGAGATCCTCCTCTCCAACAATATCCTATTATCCTACAAAGATCAAACACCCCTGCATACGCTATAGTTTACACTCTTCTGTGTGCCTCTCTGAGAGTTGCATAAAAGTCTCTATCTGACTCCAATACCACTACCGGCAGCACATTCCACACGCCCACCACTCTCTGTGTGCCGAACCTACTTCTGACATCTCCCCTATACCTTCTTCTAATCACTCTAAAATTCTGCCCCCTTGTAATAGTCATTTCTGCCCTGGGAAAAAGTCTGACTGTACACCCTATCTGTGCCTTTCATCATCTTGTACACATCTCTCCAGTCATCTCTCATTCATTTTTGATCATATCAATAAAGCCCGAGCTCCCTCAGACTTCCCTTGTAAGAGCTGCCCTCCCGTCCAGGCAGTACTTTGGTAAATCTCCTCTGCTCCCACTCTAAAGCTTCCACATGTTTCCTGTCATGAGGCAACCAGAACTGAAGACAATTTTCCAAGATAACACGGCACAGAACTGGATGGACACAGGAGGCCAAGCATCATCAGAGGAGCAGGAAAGCTGAAGTTTCAGGTCGAGACCCTTCTTCAGAAAAAAACTTTCCTCTGATGCTGCCTGGCCTGCTGTGTTCATCCAGCTCTACACCACGCTATCTCAGATTCTCCAGCATCGGCAGTTCCTACGATCTCTGCAACAATTTTCCAAGGACAAATGGGCGTATTTTTTGACTGGAGCATGGGAGGTTGAGAGGCCAAAGATAGAAGTTTATAAAATAATGAAGAGTGTGAGGTGATACATTTTGGAGGGACAAATTTGAAAGCAGAATATAGAATTAACGGAAAGATTCTTGGCAGTGTGGAGGAGCTGAGGGAACTTGGGCTTCGTGTCTACAGTTCACTGAAAGCTGCCACCCAGGTGGATAGAGTCATTAAGAAGGCATATGGTGTGTTAGCTTTCATTAATAGAGGAATTGATTTCAACAGCTGTGAAGTTCTGCTCTCGCAATACAAAACCCTGGCTCAGCCACATCTGAAGTATCATAGGGGAGAAATCAGAGGTAGTTTCTTTCCTCAGAGAGTGGTAGGCGCATGGAAAACATGCAATAGATGTTCGTGGATTTGGCCACATGAGAGGCATTTAAGTGCCTGTGAGATAGGCATATTGATGATAATATGAGGTACAGGTGGTGGTTGCAGAGACCTGAGGGTTCGGAAAAAGTTTGGTCCTACATTATGAACCGAAGGGCCTGTACTGTGCTGTAATGTTCAATGACCTATGAATTGTCTGTAAGATATCTTAATATGTAGCCAAATTAATAACAATACGATAAATTGCCCACGCTAATTTCTCCAATCCTATCGCACATTTTCTCTTTGATGTCTGTACTCATGTTTGAAGAAGCATTATTTTGTGACTTTGAGCCAATTTAAGTCAGCAAGTCAAGTGAGGCTGTGGTCCAGTGGTAATCACAGAATTTGTAATTCAGTTTGTTCTGTTAATGAGAGTTCAAATTCCCCTGTGACAAAGTGTGAAATTTAAAATTCAGTGACGACCTACAAATTAAATCGAAAAAAAATGCATTCAATTCTAATTTTACAAAAACACCATCTGGTTCACGAATGTCCTTCAAGGAAAGGAATCTGCTGTCCTTACTGAGCCAAGCCTTCATGTCACTCCAGACCCAAAGTGATGTGGTTGACCGTCCTCGAGGAAATTAGAGATGGCCAATAAATACTGGCCCAGTCAGCGGCCCACACATCCTGAAAATGAACTTTTTAGAAGTATTCATATCAAATATCCCCATGCTGAGTGAGACCTACAGAGGCAACTTACCCATGGCCATGCCCCGATCGTAAGTGAGGCCTATTTAGCCTAACAACCAATGGTAATATCCCCGCACCAATTAAGGGCTATAAAGCCTCCTGCCCATGGTAATGTCCTGATGCCGAGTGAGTCCTATAAAGCCGAACTACACATGGTAACGTCCCCATACGAAGTGAGTCCTATAAAGCCTAACTACCCATAGTAATGCCTTGATACCAATTGAGGCCTACAAAGCCTATCTACCCATGGTAATGTCCCCATGCCAAGTGAGGCCAATAAAGCCGAACTACCCAGGGTAATGTCCCCATACTAGGTGAGGCCTGTAAAGCCTAAATTCCCATGGTAATGTTCCCATACGAAGTGATGCCTGTAAAGTCTAACTAGCTATGGTAACGTCCCCAGACCAAGTGAGGCCAAGAAAGCCTAACTGCCCATGGTAATGCATTGATGCCAAGTGAGGTCTGTAAAGACGAACTACCCATGGTAACGTCCCCATGCCGATTGAGGCCAATAAAGTCTAAAGACCCATCGTAATGTTCCCACACTAAATGAGGCCTATGAAGCCGAACTACCCATGGTAACGTCCTGATGACATGTGAGGCCTATAAAGCCGAAATCCCCATGGTAACGTCCCCATGCCGATTTCTGCCTATGAAGCCGAAATACCAATGGTAATATCCCCATTCCAAGTGAGGCCGATAAAGTCTAAATACCCACGGTAACGTCCCCATACCAAGTGGGGCCAATAAAGCCGAACTACCCACGGTAATGTCCCCATACCAGGTGAGGCCAATAAAGCCGAACTGCCCATGGTAACATCCCCATACCAAGTAGGGGTATGAAGCTGAAATACCCCTGGTAATGTCCTGATGCTGAGTGAGGCCCATAAAGCCGAACTACCCATGGTAACGTCCCTGTACCGAAAGTGGCCTATAAAGCCTATATACCCATTGTAATGTCCCCGTACTAAGTGAGGCCTATAAAGCCTAACTACCCATGGGAATGTCCAAATGCTGAGTGAGGTTTGTGAAGCTTACCTTCCCATGATAATGTCCCCATACCGAGTGAGGCCTATAAAGCTGTTGGGGACAAAAGGCAGGACAAGTGACTGAGTTGTTCATTGGGGAACTCTGAGCAACCAGTAATCACAGTTCTGACAGTTTCAAAACAGTTATGGAAAAGGACAGGGCAGGTCCCAAGTTAAATTTCTAATTCAGGACTAATCCAATTTTGACAGTCGACAGAATTTTATCAAAGTCGATTGAGACAAGGTGTTCGGAGATACAGGGACATCTGGCAAGTGAGAGGGGTGGAGGTGGGTTTCAAAAGCAAGATGACAAGAGTTCAGGGACAACATGTTAGTGTGAAAAGAAAGGCTGGCAGGAGTAGGGAACACTGGATTATGAGGGATGCTGAGACTCTGGTTAAGCAAAAGAAGAAGGTAAGTGTGAGGTAGAGACGTCTGGATTCAATTAAATGCCTTGAGTAATATAGGGGGTACAAGAGTGCACTTGAGAAGGATTCAGAAGGGCAAAAAGGGGATATGACACAGCTTTGACAGAAAAGATTAAGAAGAACCCAAAGACATTCTGTGAGGATATTAAAGGCAAAAGAATAACTAGGGACAGAACAGGTCTCCTTAAATGATCAACAAGGCCATCTGTGTGCGGGATGCATGAGGTGCATAAGGCCCTAAAGGAATATTTTGCGTCAGCATCTACAGTGGCAGAAAGACACGGAAGCCTGGGAACTGGTGGAAATAAGCAGTGATTTTGTTGAAAAGAACCCACAGTGCAGAAATAGAGGTGCTGGAGACTTGGCAATGCATAAAGGCAGGCAAGTACTCAGGAAGTGGTCAGCTGTATTCCAGGACATTGTAAGAAGCTGGGGCAATTAGCAGAGATATTTGTATCATTGAAAGGCATGTGTCAGGTTGAACACAGTTCAGATGGTAGATTTCTCAAATGGCAGATGGTAAGCCTGCCTGTGGGTAGAGCAGCATTTGAGGGACTGCATCAATAGCTATGGCTTTAAATGGTTAAAGAGGGGAAACAGAATATGGTAGATTAAAAAAAGCAAGTTCTAGAGAATCTCAGGTGGTCTTGCAGCATGTGTGGAGGCGGAAACTGAGGTAACATTTCCATGACCCTGCTGAGGTCATATGTTACTCGAGTGGCATTTCCCTCAGGTGGCATGTGAGACAGCTGTTGAAGAAGCGCACGTCACGGAGATGCCAGTTGAGTCAAAAGAACATCTCTTTCAGTCTGCTTGGGCAGTGTAAGCATGCAGGTAGTTGGGGGATAGAAATATTTGAGGGTCAGCTGGGTGGCTGGGTTGAGAGGTGGGTGAGAGGGTGTTTTGAGAGGGTGGTATGGAGGTGAGCTGATATGTGGATAGTCAGGGCCAGAGGTTTGGTGAAGTCAGGGGATAGCCAAGTCCACCTGGAGTCATCCAGTAAGTTTGTGGGATGAGTTAAGTCTCACTGGGAAGATGGTTTGGTCATATCATCATGGTTAGGCGTGTAAGAGAGCAGTCTTGGCTTCTGCGAGTATGGGAGAGATTGAGCTGCAGAGTTAGATGATCAGTGGAGGATCTTGGGGATACGGAATGGGGGTGGGGAAATTACGGTGAAATCAAGGAGAATTTTGCTGCTGGAGTGTGCAGTAGGAGTTCTCAGCTTGACAATCATGAAACAACAGTGAGACAAACTCATTTTCACTGTCTAGTCTTTGAATCCAGCTGATCACACTGCTGCTTTTCAATGTCTGTGACTCTCATTTACAGTCTTTTTGGCACAGACCTGCAGCTGGTGTACATTTGATGTTTAAATGATTTGCATAATTCTGATGTGTCAGGAGGGCTGTGATGGTGAATGCCCTGGTCTTTGGCAATATCCCAACACACTTTAGGCTTCTGACCAGGGAAGTTCAGGCCATTGTGGTTCTGAGAGAATCAGCGTGTCTTTTACAGATAAACCAGTTTGTGACTGGATTGCAGTGCAGACTGATACCAACAGCACCGGTTCAATCCCTCTCCTAGCTGTGCTGGTTCAGCCAGCTCTGCCTCCCAGCCTTCACCCACACATCGATGTGGAGTGGTGCTTCTCATTTCTGATTGTTTTCCCTCTGTGAAATATAGAGACAGCTAAGGCCCCTTCAGGGGCTACGGCTCCTTCCTTGATAACCAACAAAACTCCAATGTCATATGGCATTGTGAGGGATAAAAAATAACATTGAGAAGAGCAAGTGAATTGATTGTTGGAAACCATTTGAGTTAAGGTCAAGATTTCTCAAACTTATGAACAACACGATGACGTTAAGAGTTGATTCATGCTTTATTAAGAGAATGTAGGAACAAGTTTTTACAACAATGAAAAGTTCAGGCCAAGATTAATGGAGCAATCGTTGTAGATTTTTCAAATCAGCCTCTTCAGGTTCAACAGGCGCAGGTGGGACTTGAATTTCGACCTCCTGGCATAGATCTCAGCACATTACTACTGCACTATAAGGACACGAGCATTTTAATCAAACATTTCAGATGTGTTATGTCATATTTCTGGAACCGGTAGGACATAAACCCTGGTTTTCTGGGCCAGTGGTCTGAACATGACCAATGTGCCAGAAGACTACATGATGTTTACTCCACGCAGCGTGTGTGCAGTTAAGTTAGCAATGCACACTTATTTCCGTCTCAGTTTTTGATGTTCTAAATTCCTTTTCCCTCTGCCTCCTTTGCCTCATTCATAACTCCATTGTTGGTGTTTCTCCGTTCAATTCAGCACAAAAAAAAATTTCAAAGATTCCCCACTAGGCTCGCAGTGCCCTGCTGCTTTCGCTGAGGCTACCAATTTGAGTCATCTCTGGACATTTCACTGCACAGCTGAGGCACTTGTGTCCACTCCCTGGTGTATTCATGTTTCCCACACTCACCTGACCACTTACACAGTGATGCCACACAGCCCTTGTAGCTCTTTCTCACTCATTATGGGTTTACATAGCTACAAGCAAGTCTGTAAGGCAAAAAAATAACAATATTTCTGCAAGTTCTGCTGTACAGATCAATCCGCAGTTAAATACTGAATACAAGTCATCACTATTGTGCACTCATTAACACATAAAGAAAGACTTTAATTGCTGCATTAAGATAGTGACCCAGCCAAATTAAAGAGCTTGAAGCCAATACACCTTTGCCTTGATCCTTCAAAGAATCTCGCTGTCCCACCCTAAATATGGTTACAGGCTGGAACAGACTCTACTCCAACACTGTCACCCTTTCAGTGTGATTTCCAATGCCAGTCAACGTCATGGTGATGAGTCTCGGGTGAAAATTCTCCAATCTTCTTGTTTGATTCTGTGTACATGACTGTTGTAGTATTTTCAGTTGATTTCCCGGTTTCAGGTGTGATTGACATCATTGTTGTCGAGGAATCGCAGAAGCAAATAATCACAGATGAGGGGAGAAAGAAAGAAAATAAATTAGTCTTTGTGATACCAGAGACAAGCTTCCTTTCCATTACAACTGAAAACACCAAGTGCTCCGGACAATGCTTTATGTGACATGGAACTCAATTCATCGCCACAATGTACAGACTAGTTCTAAAGACTTGACATATTCTGCAGTGAAAATCAAGCGATGATCTAGGTCTGGTTTCAATTATCTCATATTCTTTCTTCGTCATTGTTCACAATGTGGAAACAGGCCATTCGGCTCAACAAGGCAACACTGCTCCTCCAAAGAGAATCCCATCTACACCCTCCCCAGTAAACCTACATTTCCTGCAGCTAATCCAACTACCCTGAACATCCCTGGACATGATGGGTAATTTAGCATGGCCAATCCACCAAACCTGCACAGATTGGACTGTGGTAAGAGACCAGGTCACCCAGAAAACACCTGTGCAGACACAGGGAGAATGCGCAAACTCCATATGGACAGACACCCGAGTCTGGAATCAAACTAATATCACTGCTACTGTCCAGCAGCAGGCTAACCACTGAGCCACTCCGCTCTCTTGCTAAACCTCAGTTGACTCTGAGATTAGCATTGAATCATTCGACATTGCTGTTTGATGAATTATGATGAATGTGCTTTCTTGGTGATTATGTACGATTGGCCTTTGAGACTGTAATAGAGCAGGGGAAGCAGTAAAATACAGTTTCTGATGAGGAAAGATCATAAGATTGAAAGGGAATTTCCAAGACATCTTTGAGAAGGCACGGCATGTTACGCTCTTCATAAGATAGGAGCCCACAGTGTGGTGGGCAGCATGTACCATGGGAAGTCAATTGGCGAATTAATTGAACAGAGAGAGTTGGGATAAGGGGGAAATTTACAGGATGACAGGCAGTAGCAATTAGAATTCCAAAGGGAATAGAGCTGGAGCCACAATTATTTACAAGATCTTTGAATAACTTGTATGAGGCAAGTGAATGTCGGATAGCCACATTTGTGATATTGCAAAAATAGATACAAAACAACTGATGAAAACAACAGATAAAACTCTACTCAAGGAGACAGGTGGACAAAAACTAGGCAGATGGAATATCCAGCACGGTGGCTCAGTGGTGGGGTGGCACGGTGGCTCAGTGGTGGGGTGGCACGGTGGCTCAGTGGTGGGGTGGCACGGTGGCTCAGTGGTGGGGCGGCACGGTGGCTCAGTGGATGGGCGGCACGGTGGATCAGTTGTGGGCAGCACGGTGGGTCAGTTGTGGGGCGGCACGGTGGGTCAGTGGTGGGGCAGCACAGTGGCTCAGTGATTAGCACTGCAGCCTCACCGCACCAGGGACGATTCCTGCCTCAGGCGACTGTCTGTGTGGATTTTGAACATTCTCCCAGCGTCTGCGTGGGTTTCCTCCGGATGCTCCGGTTTCCTCCCATAGTCCAAAAATGTGCAGACTAGGTGAATTGGCCATGCTAGCACTTCCCGTAGTGTTCAGGGGTGTGTGGGTTATAGGGCGATGGATCTGGATGGGATGGTCTAAGGGGCAGTGTGGACTTGTTGGGCCGAAGGGCCTGTTTCCACACTGTAGGGAATCTAATTTAATGTGTGGACATGTGAGCTAATGCTCTTTGGCAGGAAGAATAGAGAAACTAAATTTTATGTAAATGGTGAAAGGCAACAGAAAACGACAGAACAGATGATTTTGAGGGTTTTTGTGATCAGCAAAAACGTTTATGAATTGAGTTGTTATAATTCATACAGGAGCTTGGTTAGACTGCTCCGTGAGTAATGTGCGCAGCTCAAGGCTCTTTATCTGAGGAAGGGGATCATTTTCAAAAAGGGAGTGCAACAATGGGTCACCAGACTTGTTTCCAGAATGATGGGAATCTCCCATGTGGAGAGATTGGGCAAAATTAACCAGTAGTCTGTGAAATTTTGGAAAATGGATCCAACCTTGTTAGAGGGGAGGCGATGGGCTCAAGATACTATTGTTGGACCATTACTCCAAAGACCGAGGTAATGTTCTGGTGACTTAGCTTCAAATCTTGCCAAGGCGGATGGTGAAATTTGAATTCTAATTTTTTTGATAAGTGAAATTAAGAGTCCAATGATGAACAATAATACATTGCCGAGTGTCGGAAAAACACATCTGGCTCATTAATGTCCTTTCCAGAAGGAATCTATCTTTGCGTTGGTCTGAACTATGTGTGACGACTGACCATTGCCAATATGGCTGACTCTGAACTGACATCAGTGCAATTAGGAATAGCGATAACTGCAGGGCTCGCCAGCAATGCCCTCATCCCAGGGATGGATAAAATAAATTGAAAGACTCATAGAACACAAAGGGGAAGATAGAGTCTATACGCCTGAGATGCTTCCCATTTTGGGGAGTCTAGAACCAGGGGCAAAATTAAGGGGAATGTTACTCAGGTCCAATGTGTGGAGAATCTTTTTTTTTGAACTCTGAGGGTTGTGAAACTTGCGATTTGTCGAACACACAGAGCTGCCGTAGTTTTACTTCAGGCTGAAATTGGTCAGTTTTGGATTGCCAGGTTGTACAAGGTGGTGAGAGGGAGTTGGGCAAAAAGCATTTTATGTTCAATCAGCCATGATCGCTTTACATTCTTGGGAATCTGCTGGGGTGGGGATGATGCGCAATGACCCATGAGCATTATCGCTGGATTAGTAACCCAGAAAATCAACAAATGTTCTGGCGGCCTGTGTTTGACAGTGGAATTTGAATTCCGCAAAGCAAGATGTGGAATTAAAAACCTATTGATGACCATAAAGACATTGGTCATTGTCATCAAATACCACTTGAGTCACTAATGCCCTGATGATTGAGGCAGTGAATGACTTTGAAGAATATTCCGGATGCATCACGAGCCTGGCCTGAACAGCAATAGCAACTTAAAGGACACTAAATGGAGAGAAGGTAGTTTTGCACTTCTCTCTGTCACACTTACCATGTTGCAATGTAACATTGTTACACAGCGAGGATGAACAACAATGTGCAGACCCATCCAATTTTACAGGGAAAAAGTCAAAATCTGCGGGCCCCTGGCAGAGATTTTCAGTGGCACATGCTGCTGTGACAAATGGAGATGGAATACTGTCTGTAACGGAAAGGGGGGAAATGCTTCATTTGGAGAGAAAGCAACGTGAAACAACTTCATTGTCCAGCAGCGAACATTCTTAAAGAAGAACGATGAACCGCTTGAATTTATAAACGGTAGGTAGTTAAGATCTATTATATTTGCGAGATTTATGAAAGTTGAGAAACTGGGTGAAGTTGACAATGCAATTTAAAAGTAAAAGAAATCACTGAAAGAAATGATTGAATAATTGAAACTTTTTTTGAATGATTCTAGTGGAGAGTGGGAACTGCAGTTTGGGAAATCCTTCATGTAATACAGTGACAGAGATCAATAGCAATGGAACAGACTCTTCGGTCCACCTCATCAATGCCGTACAGATATAATAAAAAATATCAGTCCCATTTGCCAGCATTTGGCCCAATGCCTCTGTCCCCTTCCTATTCATGTGCCCATTCAACATTTCCATGTTATAATTGTAATTGTCTCCACCATTTCCTCCGGCATTTCATTTCATACCTGCACCACCCTCTGTGTAAAGAAGTTTCCACGTAGGTTCCGATTAAATATTTCCCCTCTCAGCTGAAACCTCTAGTTTTACACTCCCCTGCCATGGGGCAAAGACATTGATTATTCACCTCATCCGTGCCTCTCATGGGGCATAAACCTGTATAAGGCCATCCCTCAGCCTCGAATTCTCCAGAAAAATTAGCCTCAGCCTTCTCTCCCAGAATTCCCACACTTTTGAATCAGGGCATTCGTCCCCTCGGAAGATATCCCCCCTGAGAATATCCCTCCTACCTTATCCCTGTAGCTCTGCATTTCCCACAGCCAATCCAATTAAGCTTCAAATCTTTGGACTGTGTGAGGAAACCGGATCACCCTGATGAAACCCACACAGGCACGGCGAGAATCTGCAAACGCCAAACAGACAGTCGCCCGAGGGCAGAATTCAACCGGGGTGCCTGGCACTGTGAGGCAGCAGTGCCAATCGCTGAGCCGCTGTGCTGCTCCTGCCTTCTCTCAATATCTCCTCACCTGGCAACATCTTGTACTCATTGCACTGAAAAATAAAGGCAAGCATAAGAAATGCCTTCTTCACTGGGCTGCCTGTTTGTGACTCCACTTTCAAGGAGCCATGAACCTGCACCCTCAGATCTCTTTGTTTGACAATACTCCCAAAGACATTACCGTAAAGTGTACAAGTCCTTCCCTGATTTGCATTCGTCAGACGTGGGGCTGATGACAGAAAAACTGTACACATCTCTTTCAACAGAAGGATCCCTGGAAGTGTTGGTCACAGATAACGGTCCTCGTTTACAAGGAAGGAAGCGTTGAAAGGTATTTGACACACAAAAACAGCTCCATAGTAACTCACATCCACTGCCCTGGCAGCGACAGCAGTCCAAACATTAAAGGTTGGCCAAATGAAACAGCCTTTAGTTTTGTCAGAGACCAAACTGTCAGGGTTCCTGTTTGATTGTCAGACCACCCTGAATGCAACTGCAGGGTTTGTGCCAGCAGGTTTGCAAATGGGTAGAAAGCGACACACCAGGATCTTCCTGTGCCTGGCACAGAGAAGGGGAATGCGGCATCGGGAATGCCAATGCCAAACACAAGGCCCCTCCAAGCGGGAGAGACAGTTTCCTTCTGGGGACGAAGAGTAACAGAAATGGCCCTGGATGAGTAAGAGACGTGGCCAATGAGAGGTCAAGTCCAATGATGTGTAATGTTCAAGTGGGTGCAATGCTCTGAACAAGCACATGGAGCACGTGAAAACTGCAAACTCGCAAATGGTGCAGAAGCAACACGTGCCCTGCCCATTGGAAAACTCCGAAAGGCTGCCTGAGTCTGTGAGTTCACCCTCTTCACCAAGCATTGATCAAACCTCTGAGTCAGAAGTGGACATGGCAGATGTCGCCACCTCGATGACTTTTCCACCAGGAGGAGGAAGTGAAATTCTACCAAGGTGTTCCTTGAGCATGAAGTGTGCTCCCGTGCCACCTGCAATTGGAGCTGGAACCTGACCCAGTGCTTAAATGCCCCAGAGGGCTCTCCAAGAGAAAGGACCAATCAATATCCTCGGACTCAGTCGGGGACAGGTATAGTGACTGCAGGAGTTCATCCAGCTGGATGCCGCAGGGTAAGAGTTCCCTAATTGGCTTTGTTCATCTGGTCCAATCAGGGAGCCATGGCTCACAGAGATAAAGGGAAATGCAAAAGATTCGGTTCCTCTGAGAGCTGAGTCTGAATGATGCAGGAGGAGAGGCAAGGACTCTGCATGTCTAAATAAAGGATGACTTGGTCAGAGAATTCCAGCCTCCGTGGAGTTACTTCAGAACTGAATGGCCTACTTCAGTTCTTATCAGCCCTTGCATGAGAAACTCTCTGTGGCATCTTTCCAAGTATCTTTCAAAAATCCTAACATCCTCTTGCCCTTCAATCTGTGTTGCTCGTTTTATCGTCCGAAAGGTGCTGTCAGAATTGTCTCTGACGAAGCGCCCCGACCAGAAACGTCAACATTTCTGTTCCTTTGAGACTGCCTGGCCTGCTATGTTCCTCCAGCTCCACACTATGTTATCTCTGACTCCAGCATCTGCAGTACTGACTATCCTATCATATTTCTGTCAGTTGTTCACCTCAGAAAGAAGAATGACGCCTCTACATAATCACTGTATTCTGAACCTACTTGCCCTCCCTTACACAACTAGAACTCTCACAGTTATAATTTACTTTAAATGCATTATTTGG